>NW_018128007.1:3462324-3490514 GCF_001952655.1 Monopterus albus | reverse complement strand
GGGCCCTAGCAGCCGGGGGGACGTATACTCTATCTGGTGGCCCATTCCCTGGATCGGGTTCCTGTTGCTGCGCCTCACGTATGGTGTCCTCAATCTCCCATGTAATGGAGGCCACCACACAGGAGGCGGGCAGAATGGGCTTAGGAGTGTCATCAGTGGCTGGAGGGTTATATTATCGGGAGAGGGCATCGGGTTTCTGATTACGAGACCCCGGCCGATAAGAGAGGGTAAACCGAAAACGATCGAAAAACAAAGCCCATCTAGCTTGTCTGGGGTTAAGTCTCTTGGCTGTTTGGAGGTAGGCAAGGTTCTTATGGTTGGTCCATACCAAAAAAGGTTGGTCGGCACCTTCAAGGCGGTGCCACCATTCCTCCAGGGCCAATTTAACGGCCAGCAGTTCTTTGTTTCCTACATCATAATTTCGTCCGGCCGGGGTCAATCGCCGGGAGTAAAAGGCACATGGGTGCAAGGCATGGTCTTCCCCGGACCGCGGAGAAAGGACCGCTCCTACCCCAGTGTCCGACGCGTCCACCTCTACCACGAACTGCCATGAGGGATCAAGTTGGAGGAGTATGGGGGCTGTGGTGAACCGGTCTTTGAGGGTTTGGAAAGCCTGCTCCGCTGACATTTAGCAACAATTAACAAAGCTAAAAAATGTTTTCTTAAAAAAAATTTAAAAGTTGAGGGGGTTTTGAAAATTACAACATATAAGGGACAATATGCAGAAGCACAGACTGTATTCATAAACAGACATACAGCTAATTGGCACGCAGCCCTGTTGTTACTTGTGTCTGTGTCAGTTTCACAACTGTACTTTAACAACAGTTTCCTCAAAGTTAGCCAAGTGCTTTCTACTCCCTTCAGTAGACGTTAATACATTTGAACAGAGAGAATCTGTTACCACCAGTTGCTGCTGGGCTTGTTTTCTATCTGGCTGCGAATTTATTATGCATGATGAGTGTTGTTTTGTCCCTTTTTTTTAGTTTAGATATGTTTTGAATTCCATAGTGAGCAAGATAGCAATTAAAACTTGGACTGCAATGCTGTTAACAATTATTACAACTGATCAATTTTGTTTCACTGTGTACATGACAACATATTTAATAAAGCTGAGGAGGCACAAATTCACACTCACTTACAAATGGTAGTCCAGTACTCACTGTTTACCTGTGTGTATCTTGTACATTCACTAATAAACACATACTAATAAAAGTACAAATAAAGAGAGACACAAGGGAATGGGATGAAAAAAAATCTTTGCCTAAATATTTGCACCTACTGTAATTAACAGTTTACAACATTTCTATATCAGAATATCATACTTTTGGCGTATTTAGAGGTTAGATCATCAAGTAAGATAAGATTTTTTCCTCTCTCCTCTCCCCTTCTTCTGACACACAAAACAACCTTTCTCTCCCTCAGTGAGATTTTATGGTCCCTCTCCGTGTCATGTCCAATCCAAACAGCCTTTTTTAAAACAGGAAATACATTAAATTAAGTAGGCAAAATGCTCAAAATACTGTGTCAGAGTAACTTTACTTTTGGCCTTAAAAGTCCTCCCTCATATTCTCTCTGGGTTGAGTCCAGCCATCCATGAAAATGCTGTTCAATATTTAATTACAACCAACAAGAAAGTGACCAGTGAGACAAGTGAAACAATTTAGCTCATACAAGCACAGTAGGTGACTGAACACTATTTTTTCATTGTAATGAAATAGATTAAATTACAATGATCTCTGTAAAAAATGAAACTATAGTGAACATATTCAAGTGACCTTACAGAAGGTTTACAAGCAGACTGCAAATTAGAAAAAGCCTTCTGGCTGTTTTCCACTATCTTTATCACTCTGAGCATGAAGTTAAGCTTTTTCCGTGGGGTTTTCTATCATATACTGTTTGCTTTTTACTTATGTATTTATGTTTACAACCTCTTGAACCAACAAAACTCTCATTTAAATTTGACCTGTAGACACAAAATATTTGAACCTGGCTCAAAGAAATCATACAAAAACAAGCAAAAAGGAGAAGTGATCGTTTAAAGAATCTTGACCAAGCCGCACAGTAAATGACCTTGTGCATTGCACATACAAAATGATGTTGTATTTTGTTCCTGAAGTTGTGCAATCTGACGTGATGGACATTTGAATCAGAAAATTCTAGCTAGAAGCACATTTTTGGAAATAGTGAAAACAGTTGCTCTCCAGTGAATAAAATACCTCTCAATACAAACCAAGGTTCCAATTTGCAGTCACCTTACAGCCACGATGTTAAAGTTACATCATGAGTAATATACATCCTGATATCTACAGTGGGAA
Source organism: Monopterus albus (assembly GCF_001952655.1). Classification (NCBI taxonomy): domain Eukaryota; kingdom Metazoa; phylum Chordata; class Actinopteri; order Synbranchiformes; family Synbranchidae; genus Monopterus; species Monopterus albus. The sequence continues at coordinate 3,488,199 of NW_018128007.1, read as the reverse complement.
GCATATAAATGTATCCTATGGGTCCCTGATTTACTGTGCAGATCAGCATTTTTGAAGGTTCACCAGACAAAGACTTCTGGCTATTTGAAACTTCCATAAGCCTCTCTATATTGTGTTCTCACCTAATAAGGATGAATTTCTTTATTTTACTTGCTATAAAAGTCAGCCATCCAAAAACCAAGAGGGCAGCTTGAGCGGGTACGATTGCAGTGACAAGGTGATTGCATCAGCAAGGTGCTGCCACAATTTCAATCTGCTGCCCTCCTCGAGGGTCCTGAAGGAATCATATTTTTCTGAAAAGTTTTTCATGAATATATTCTATGTCATTAGTGTCCAATGCACACATTCTCAAATGCTGACAGACCACGGTGTATAACACTAAGCGTGACCTGTTCATTTCCACATTACGTTGGTATTTTAAATTACGTGTGTGTGTGTTTGTCCATAATTTCAGCTGGGAAGAGGAATAACATAGCACTTTTTCCACAAATTGAGGACAAGTGAAAAAAAGCATGAAAACACGCTCACAGTCCCTCACAAACACTCACATACATAATCATGCCAACAATCACTGTCCATTCAGCTCTGCAGATATCACTTGTGCTTTTTCTGCAAAGAGATTTATAGTAGTGAGGTGAATTAAGGTCTAGATTAATTTAGCACTGGTATATCAAGTTGACAGGCTGTGTATGACTGTGCATGCATAAGTGTGTGTTTATGTGGGTGTGCTGAATGTGCTGATGTATACTCATGGAATTTAAAAATGCACCACTAAAACCAATAATACCGATAGAGGTGGTGCATCTTTAAATTCCATGAGTATATTGCTGTAACTGTTTCTATTTCTGTTTCTAGAAAATGAGGTATGTCAGGATAGCAAATGACTTCTGACTTCACACAAGCACACATTTCTGCTTTGATGCATTCACACCTTTTCTCTTTCTCTTTCTGTATATACTTTTTACTGTTCCAAATAATTATCCAAGCAGGTGAGAAGAATGAGTCAGGGGGTACAAGGGTGACAACATGCAAAAACATACACAAGCTCACACATATAATGAGTACACATATAAAGAAGTGTGCTTACACAGCTGCTGCATAGCATTGCATAAGTCCAGAGGTTGACAAAAATGCAGCTTTCATGACCTCAATCCTATCGCCATGGTAGCACTCAAAGGAAAGCCGCTCCGGGTGAATGGATCATTTTGTAGTTGTGACTTAAGACTGTGAGGCAGATCGATGCCGAGGCAAACACACACATACACACACAGAGCAACACTGGATCAATGTATATTAGTTACTTTTCTGTTGATTTAAGTACAGGCGAGTCCTGCCAGCCTGGCTGTTCCTTTGGCCTCCTCTTGACTCTTTCTGACTACAAGCTATTTTTCCCTGCAGATGGAACAGGCCAGAGGCATCTATGTGTACATTTTATAGGTGTGAGAACTGATAGCATGTACAAGAGATGATGTCAGACAATGTGGAAATAATAACACCAAGATGTTTGTGCGTATGTGTCTGCGAGGGCAGGCAGGGGTCTTTTCTCCTTGTACCCACATTGCTGTCCTCGCTCTGTTTCCCTCTCACCTCTGTTCCTGTGTGCAGGCATATTACTGAAGCAAATTGGGGCCAATAGACTCTGTCACTGCATGACCCAGGGCTCAACAAACAGAAAAGGAGTAAGCAAGAGAGAAAAGGGCAAATAGAGGGGGATACCAGCAGAGATACAGGGTAGAAGAAAAAGAGGTAAATAATTGGAGATGGTAAAATAAAAAAGGTGGGACAAAACAAGAGCTACAGTAGCAATGAGAGGGAGAACAAGTAGGAGACAGACAGAGGGAAGGAAAGGAGCAGAAGAGAATGAGAGAAAGAAGTGACAACCTCAAATTAAATTCCCATCATGTCAGCGTAGAACAGAATTCAATAGTGTTTATTGGCATCCCCTTGCCTCAGGGAAATTACATTCTGAAGCAGAGCATGGCATGAATGCACACACATCCCTGAGAACATGCACACACTCACACATATATACACAAGCAAGCACGTACAGTATATCTATTGTACACAACTCTTTTTAGACCAAAAAATACAAAAAAAGGCCCTCTGGCTGATGTGAGCATGCAGACAGGCAATTTATCCCCTGAGGTTCATGTGCTTTTTGTACTGCACATGTTTGTGTGTATCACTACCCATGTTTGCACAACTTTCTATGCGTGTGTGTATTTGTGTGGAACTTTCTCTTTCTTACATACACAGTTTTTCTTGTGTACACAAGTCTATGTTGATGCTTGTTTTTTTCTGTCCATTGGCCTCAAGTGCCTCAGACAATTTGCCATTACAGTACATACATAGGTTTTTAATATCGTAGCTGCATTAAATGTGTCCCCAGGCTCAAGCTGTCATGAATGCAGGACTTCAGTGCCTTTGTCCAACCTCCAGCAGCAAAGGCAATGCTCTTTAATAGGAAGCTGTTTAGCTGTTTTATGCAGAGCACTTGTAGAGGCTATTACTGCTGATGTTTCTGGGATGCAGATTTGCTCTAAAAGGCTAACAATCTGCAATGCTTTCGATCCCCTTCCCCCCACTCATCTTACTCTCTATTACTGTCCCTCTAACTCTCTGTCTCTGTCTGTTTATGCCTCTATCTTGACTCTCTCTCTCTCTCTCTCATTTCTCTTCCCCAATCCCTCCAATGCTCTCACTCATTCTCTATGTTTCTCTCTTTCCCTAGGAGCGTGCAGAAAGGGCTTTGGGCTGCTCAGTGGAGGATTTGAAGGCTCTTTTCTACTGTGAGCTGTGTGACAAGCAGTACCTCAGACACCAGGAGTTTGACAATCACATCAACTCCTACGATCATGCGCACAAACAGGTACATTGGGTGCACCTGCACTAGAGCTACATGCACACAAACACACACACATGCTGTGTACAGTTGGTGCACACAAGCAGATATTTTTATGATCTGTTGTCAGAGAATTTGGGTGTGTTACCATTATGTTGATGGAAGGTTACTTTACATTTTCATGTCAGTCTGCCCATTGGGTTACAGCTCTCTAGCAGGTAACAGTAGGAGTATGACAAGCGCATCATATCTTATAAGCACACAAACAGAGGGGGAACACTTCACCTCAAGGCAGACACACACACTCTCAAAGCTCCTGCATTTATAGTTTAGATTTACATTTTAACAGGCTGATATCTTGAAGGATGAAGCAGGTTATTTTCTAAATTAATAGTATTTTAAACACTCCCCATACAGAGATGAAAATCAACAACGAATCGCCTCTACTCACTCTTAATGTCTGTCAGCTATTTGTCAGTCCTGAATTAGCTTATCCTGGCCCTCTCATGTCTGTAGCTGGCGAGGACAAATATATAGAGACACCTCTAAATATAATGTAGTCCAGTACAACACCACCTTTATCTATGACCTCAATAATAAACATATAATTGAATTTATACATTTATGACAAAAGCTGAAACATTTTCAGCTTCATAAACACAGATGTTAAGGCGGAAGTGTTGCATTGAAGTGCGTACAACTGTACAGGTGTACAAAAATGGCTGAGTGTATATTCTTTTTGCTTCCTTAAAAGTTATTCACAAAGAAAGACACACAGCCTACAGTACATTATTGTAGACAGGGATGTTATTTATGTTTGGGTTCAGTTAGACTAGAGGTCTACCTGAGTGAATACTACATCAAAAATCAAGTGACTAAGTAATAATAATAATTAGAACATACAGTATCTGGAATAGACTCAGGTGGGTGAAGTGTCTTATTCTCAGCCCATCAGCCGGCCAAGACAGCAACCTTAGCAACGAGAATGAACACAAAATCATATTTAATCTCCAAATGACAAACTGAGTATTTTTTAGTTCAAAATTCAGAGCAGCTGATTTGTATGTATCTTGTATATACGGATACTGCTACAAAATTCACTTTATACCTGGATTTGTAATTCCTTTAAAAAAATGTTTTGTACTAAATAAAACATGGAGCTATTAGTCATAGCTCAAGTATGACTCTGCTATTTGAGTCTGGACAAGATGAGGTCAATGGACCATTAAGGAAAAACCCTGGCAGCAGGTTTTCCCCTGCCTTCTGCCTTCACATACATTTTCACACAGAACCTCCACTCAGGACTAACAAGCTGAAGGTTCCACCGATAGCTCATTTTCCTACAGCGTTCTGTTGCCATGCCAAGACACACACTCGCATGCAAAAACATACAGAAATGCATTTCCCTGTTTACACACTTGTCCTCAAACACAGGCAGCCTCGCAACCAAGCCAAGCCGCTTCCCACTTCAGAACGCCCACACTGCGCAACATGAAATAAACATTAAATAAGACTGTTCTTCATCTGTCATTGCTCTTTGAAAATGAATTGAAGCAACTGCAGGCCAATGTTAATGCTTTGTTTTAGCCAGCGGCAGGCGAATGAAATGAGCTGAATGAGGCACTGAGTTGACAGTAGCCACTGGCACCCTAAAGAGCACACACACACACACGCATAAAGGCATGTGTGCACAGTCTGCCTACCGAACAGACAACAGATGAAATTCTAACTGAAGTTTCCCTGGAGGAGTATTGGCTTTGGAGAATGGAAGCTGATTGCGTTTGCTGTCTCCTTTACTTGTCATCGATTCAGAGATAAACATGTCTGAATACAACGCTTTATCAGCATTTACTGCTGATTACTGAAATACCTTTTAAATAAAAGAGCAATCAGTCCATTAGCATGCCCTCTCACATGTTACCTAAGAATCCCTTATACTAAGGACCTAGTGAATCTGAGTCACCTCTGACTCATCCATACTCAGCCTGAGCACGCCTTAATGCATCTAAAGCATGGATTTTCAACTGATTGTGAGCCAGGGACCACCACTGTAACTAGCCTGAGGACCACTGTTGTGTGGTGGATAGACCAGATGAGCACTATTTTAATCTTGAAAATCACCTTGGCTTTTCTAACTTTTATATATTTGAATTAATTTCATTATTCACAAACAATAATTAATGCATGGAAATGGGTTTAAAAACTAAAATAAAATAAATTTTCATTCCCATAGTGAAATTACATTATTGAATACATGGTGACAGACCACCACGGGGCCACAGACCACTGGTTGAAAACCCCTGATCTAAATGACAATAGATCGAGGCTTTACCAGACACATTGAGCTTCACAGCACCTAGCTAGACTGGCATGTTGTAAAGCAGGGGTAATATCTCTTTCCGCTGCTGGGGACATGACATCACCTTTGAAGACAAAGGTATCCACTTTAAAGCCCTGTGTGTTTAGTGGAAATGGTTCTGCGTGCAATATTTTGCTTTCCTCTAAATTTAGCTACAGGTTTGCCTGTAGTGGGAAATGTTTTTAAGAAAGAACAATAACCTGCAGGGTGCAAATGCGAGAGGAAAGAAGTATTCATCTTCAGATATGCCATCTATTATAAACGTCTTTCTCTCAGTCATTGCCACAGACAGCTACAGTATAGACTGTGGTCTTTTCCTCCTCCCTTCTTCCTCTCCGTTCCTGGCTCTGACCACAGTAGTTTATTATGTATGCCTTTGCTTGAACATGATTAATATTTCCAATAGAATTGGTTTGGCATCAAGGGCTCTCCAAGCTGCTTACCACACACTCACAAATACACGCACATATGCTCACACTCATCTACAGTGAGCGAGCACTTATACTCCAAGACATATACAAACCCACAAGTGCTGCTCTGTTGGCACATAGTTACCGCTGTCATCAGTGAGCTGACAGTGGGATGTTAAGCATCAAGTGATAATGTAAAAAGACACACGCTTGTGTAAGACTCGGTGGAGATTAACCTGATAACTGCCAGCTCCTGCATAAGATCTGGGTGTGAAAAAGAGTGAGTATATAAATAAATCAGATATCTGAGGGTCTAATCTGATGTGTACAGTGTGTGTGATAATATTGTATGGATGGATAATCCAAAACTGAGAGTGGTGTAATCATGTACCAACTTATACTTCAGGATAGAGTTCCAAATATATAAAATAAGCAACGAATGCTGCACCTATAAGCAATATTTGGATTGTACACTGAGGTAACTAAAGTATATTGGGAAGCACAAGAAAATAAGACAGGAGATAGGAGGGATGGTGCTGAACGATACTGCAGCTATTCCCAAACTCCTGAGTCCCTCCATAGCCTTCAGACACACATACACAGAGAAAGACGCCAGCAAACACATACACATACGCACACACCTGCCAAGCACGGATAAAGGAGGGATTAAAGTGTGCCAGAAAAGGAAACCAGTGAGAGAGGCATGAATCATTGTTTCCCTGAGAGGACTGGCACACCTATATCTATAGACACATACTGTAGTTTCATGAATACACTCAGCACACACAGAGAAAACAGAGCTAATTGTTAATTGTCTGCACTGTGTTGTAGGTGAAGGCCCACCAGTTTGTTCACACTCACATTTGTATGTCTCACACTCACCCAACACATACACCGCTCCAGCATTTTTCCAGCTGAATTCTCAAGCCTTTAAGATGTCTCTTAATGAGCAGTGGCTGTGTGTTTGTGTTTGGTGACTTGTAATTTCACATCAATGACTTTGGTACACTCCAGCTCTAAAGCAGACGTCACTGACTCAGAAGCCCTTACTGAGCAACGAAGAGCTGAACGTTTTGAAAATTTCAGTGGCAAAGCACTAGACTGAAAACGGCGAAGCAAAAAGAAAACTGTCAGTCCAACAGACTCAGAAAGAGCAACATCGTCATTAACTCACTCATGTCACTCATCTTAATGGCATCTGTAATCTGCTATTCACCAGTTGAAATGTGTTTGCTCTCAAGCTGTGTGTGGAAGGAAAGATGCTTTCTTCCAGGCTGAATGAAGTTAATTGGACATGAGCATTGGAGAAGCACATCTGCAAATCCTGCTGACTGATGTGTACGGTTTGAGAGACAGCTGCCTGCAGAGACGTTCCTAAGACTAAACTCTCGCTCTCTTCTCTCCTCTTTGTTCCACTCTTATGGATCCCTTCCTCCTCGCTGCTTCTGCCCCTCCTTCTTTTCAATTTTCTTTCCTATAGAGGCTGAAGGAACTCAAGCACAGGGAGTTTGCGCGCAATGTGGCCTCAAAATCATGGAAGGACCAGCGCAAACAGGAGAAGGCTCTCAGACGCCTGCACCAGCTTGCGCAGCTGCAACAGGAAGGTCAGAGGTGAGTGGGACAAGTGTGTTTTTGTGTGTGTCTGTGGTTGTGTGTGTGCATAATGGAACCGGGGGCAGAAGTCCAGAGAGCATCACATCTAGTCAGTGTTCTCAGATTTGATGGATGTCTCCATAGATGTGAGAGCACACAGTTGGCCTAGATAGACCACAGGTGAAGTAAATATAACATGAAGACACATTTTTGCTGACACTGTTAGAGTGGGTGATTTGTAGGAGGGAGAGATGGAGTTTTAAAGAAAAACTGAATAGTAGAAAAAAGTTGGCTTTTATTAAGTACTATAAATAAAATGAGTGAAACACGTTGAAAAATGGAACTTGCCACTGGGGTTGCATACCTAAAGCAATCAAAGCAGGTGATAAAAAAAAAAAACACACAATACATCACATAATAATCAACTTGATTGCACCTATTCCCAGTACAATTAAATGTGTGCTCCTATAATCAGATGATGACATGTGCACAGCATTACTATGACTACCAGCATTGTGTATCTGCTTTTTGTCTTTGTATTTCTTTCACTATTTCTTTCATGGTTTCTCTCTTTCTTTGGCCTGCATATCTAATTATCTTATATATCTTGGACTCGGACTTGAGCACTGACTGCATTTGGACGCAGAAGTTGCAGACTCAGACTCAAACTTTTTTTTTGTAATAGGTCATAATAATTTGGCCTAAGATATTGATATTAAAACCTGTTCATCTGCACCATGCTATATCCTGCACACTTCCACAGAAGGGTACACTTTGCCTTACTATAAATGATTTTTATACATCAAATTGCTGAGCAATATGGTGATCCACTGTTAAAATGTTTGTAAAATAAAATGGTGTGGGCTGTATCAGTTGTGTTTAATGTGGCACTTGATGACTCTGCCTAAGGGTAACGGAGACTCAGGCTCGACTAGGACTCGATTCAGATTATTCTTTGGTGACTCAGACTTGAATACAGGGGACTCGAGACTCAACTAGGACTCAAGGTTTAGTGACTCGACTGCAACACTGCGCTCAGAACTGTCATTTATAGGTGCAACTAACTAACTAATAATTGACTTCATTAAATTGTTAAAGCTTTTGTTTGATTTTCTGTTGATAAACTAATTTATGTTTTCATGATGGGTTAACTTTACTTGTAAATTTATATACCAATTAAAGGCTGAATTAATTTGGAAGAGTAACTTAACTGCAGGCTTTAAAAAAATCTATGTTTTCTTGACCTCTCAGATTAATGTTTCAAGCCTGCTTCACCTCTGATTGCATCCAGCATTACTGACGTGTGCGCTTTTGGGAAGGGGAGGGGCATCTGTAATCAAAGCTGTTGTGATGTTACAGGATCTTAGAGTATATTTGTACATCACTGCATTAAGGTGAAAAATTAAACCACTGGAACTCAGCAAAAACAAGATGTCAGGGGTTGTTAATTTACCATGTGATTAAACTGTGCCAACCTAAAGTGAAGTAAAGTGCAATCATTTAAAGTTAGGTGCATTTGTTCTGTCGCCTCCTGTTGCAGATTTCCAGGAAAGACTTATGGGCTAAGAAGTACAGTCAGTTCAGTGGGCCAACAGCAAGATAGAGAGATGGACCAACAAGACTACAGCCCTGAGGACAAACCTGAACCCTTCAACTGCACCCAGAGACCCCCTCCTATGAAACCCAGAACAAGTCCCCTCAGCCACCAGTCAGAAAATCCATGCCAATCTCCTTCCCAGATACCGCTGGCCACTGCTGTAGTAGAGTCCCCATTAATCACACATCCAGCATCTAATAGAGACTCTCCTGCAGTGAATCCCCCGTCTTGCCTGGATTTGCATTCCCAGTCACCTCTTCCTGGTCGAGAGAGAGTGGGAGGCAGGCTTGGAGTGTCCTTTTGCTTCTCAAGAAGGGGACCTAGGCTAGAGCCTTCTGCCTCTGTCTTCTCAGACCTGGAGGAAGAGGAGAGAGAGAAGAGGGAACAAATGAAACAACGGATAAAAGGAATAATGGAAGATATCGACAGGGAAATTGGGGCAGCAGAAGATAGGAAACATGGTGAGGGTGACAAGCATAAGTCAAGCTCTGACAGTGTTGGGCCAAACGACATGGAGCCAATGTCCAGTGAGACTGTGAGAAAAGAGGAGAAGGTTGAAAAAAGATACATGGTGAAAGAACACTCTCCTATTTCAACAGCAGAACCCGATAATCAGACTCATGATTCGCTGTTCTCACCATCACAGACCCAGGCGACCATATGGGGCACAGCATTAGCAGGGGCAAACACCGAACAGATAGCTAGTGAGACAGAGACACAGCAAGAAACAGAGGGGAAGGGGGAGGATAGTCAGTATATGTGTGTGCTGGGGAAAGATGGCGCTACCAGTCTGAGATGGCCTGTCAGTTTGCTTAGATTCACCAAGTCTCAACCACACATTTCCTACAGCTGCAACCCACTTCGCTTGAACGCCCAACGACCAGATCAACTCACAGAAGATCTGCAAGAGTCACAACAAAGTCAGGTGTTCGCCCTCTCAGATGAATCAAATCTTCTCGGGTCGGCTACTCTTCCATCAGACTCTCATTCCTGTTTAAAAAAACAAACAAGACATGGGTTGAGATCACGCAGACAGAAAAAAGCTGAGGAGAATTTTAAGGCAGAGCAACATATCGATGCGGAGACAGAAGCACACCTGCTCCTGAACAACAAAAACCTTTCATCATCAGAAACAAGACCAGAAAGAGGAAAATGCATGCTAAGTGTGGAGAATTGTGTGCGAGCATCCTCCCATCCATTTGACCCCGCTCACAGTGACAGCTTTGACACAAACTCCCAGAACCCTCTGGGAGGCAGATTAGGGAGTGCGAGAGGGATCAGGGAGAGAGCCATCATAGCCCTGAGCTGTAAATTAGAGTCTGTCACCCAAACTGGCACACAGGGGATGTGCATCAGCCCATCCAGGTGTGAATGTGGGAGTGAGACAATGTGCAAGTGTGCCAGCTCTCCACAGCCATATGTGGATGTCTCAGAAATGTCACGCAAAAAGAGGAAAGCCACCGCAAAGAAACACAAACTAGGAAAGAGGAAGAGGGGTGAAAAGGAAAAAGCTTCAAACAAGCACCAATCAGCAAGATGCAAAATGAGGAGTGTTGTCTCTACAGTCTTCACTGGAAAAGAGAGGAACAGGGAAGCTGGAGGGAGCTGGGGGACGAAAAGGGAGAGTGGGGAGATGCGGGTGAGGAGGAAGGTGCGGAGAACAGGGAGCAGATGTCTCCTGAGGAGGTGTGAGGCTGAGCCAGTATCTGTCTCTGTCAGGAAGAGGAGGCCTCACAGCAGCCACGGCACTGAATCCCAGTCCCAGTCTGACAGAGTGCAAGCAGAGCACCGCAGTGCCTACTCCCAGCTCACCAGACACACAGCAGACAGAGACACTGAAGGGGAGGGCGAGCGAGATGGAGATGCTGTGACTTTTCCCTGGCGATCTCACTTCTCTTTACACCCCTTCTCACCAGGATGTAACTCAAAGCTGTTTTGGGAAAGGGGTCACCATAGCAACCCCAGGAGTTTCATTGACTGCTGTTACCCTGACAACAGCTGTGGTAGCAGTCTGGCGAGAAAGAGAAAACTCCTCCACAGGGACAGAAAATTCATTCATAGTAAGAGGAATAGTTTGAGGCATCATGAAGTCTACGAAGAGAGAGACTGGAAAATGGGAGGGTGTTCGGGATACAGAGACAAAGGCCTGACTTCAGATACAGAATGGGAGTGGATGAGAGGGAACTGTCCTGGAGGTAGTGAGGACAGAAAGTCGAGGACCGGGTGGAGATCCAGAAACAGAGCAGTGGAGTGGGAACGGGTGGCAAGGTTTAGCATCAGTCCTAGCAGCTGGGGCAGGAAAAGCAGACATCTTAGCACAGAAGATGCAGACTGGGACAGGTGCAGCGTGGACAGATGGACGTGGGGCAGCAGTGACAGCTGGGAAGACAGGAGGACACACAGATCAACGTCAGGCTCCAGGACAGGGGCTGACAGCAGAGACAGCCCGAGCTGTTTGTGGCGATATACAGATACCAGACGTTCGAGCTCAAGACACTTCTCCAGCCCAGAGTGGTGGGCAAGCAGGCAGACATACAGCCCCCAGAGTGTGATCAACACACGAGGCAGCAGGTGCCGCAGCCTGCATTCCTGTAGCCCCTGCAGCAGCACCAGCATGTCCGAGCTGAGCTGGGAGTGGAGCAGGAGCAGTACATGCTCAGGGGTCACAACGGATGGGTCGACAATTAGGTCATGCAGGACGTCCTCAGGAGCTCCAGGACCCTCATCTGGGGTCTCTCATGAGGCAAAGAAGCAGAGCAGCTCCGCAGCCAATTCCACCAGCCATACTTCTAGCTTCTTCTCTCCCTACACATCCTCTTGTGCTTCCACAGTTTCAACACACACAGTTGTTACACAAGTCCATCACAGCCAAAGGAGCCCAATTCACTGTCTGAACTTGGCCACGCACACTCTACCCCTGTCACCACAAGCTTGGCAACCAGTTTCCCAGGATTATCTGGCCCAATAAAGTCTCTTCCACAGAAACCAGCTAGGACATTGCTTCTCCCCCTCATAGGAAAACTACCTGCAATCCAGAGAAAGACTAGGAGGAAAAGGGGCCTGCTGGCAAAGACACAGGAGAAGGAGGGAGATGTGGAAGAGGAAGCTAAGGGCAGGAGATTGGATCCTGAAGCAGTCATCAAAAATCAGAAATGTCCTCTGGATATGGCTGAGTCAAACCCCAGCAACATGCCAAATATCTGCCTGTCACAGATTAGGACTGATGACAAACAGGCAGGTGGAGAGACAGTGCCGCCAATCAGCTTTACTGCTGAGGAGATGGACAAATATCGCCTCCTGCAAGAGCAGGCAAGAGAGCACATGCAGAAAGTCCTGGAACAGACACAAAAACTCCCAGATACACACGCTGAGGCACACTACACACACACCACACAGACAGAGAACAGTGGGGCTTTAGAGGAACCATTCGCCCTTGTACCTATACACTTGCACAACCCCTCACACCCTCAAACCCAGTCAGTTCACACAGATACAATGCAAACACAAGCACAGCACATCCTCCAGGTCAGTCTGCCTGTTCCACATGTGACTGCTCAAGAGAACTTTACTCGAACCATGGCACCAGGAGTTCCCAGCTTCCCCCATCTTCTACCCTCCCCCCCTCTCTCCAGCCTTCATCACATCATTCTACAGCACACAGCCCTCTCCATGTCTACCTCCTCCTCATCGACTTCTTCCACCTCACCCCCCTCTCCTGCTATCCATCCACACCCAGCTGAGCTCCCACACCCTCTCCCCCCTCTCCACCCTCCTCTCCCTCATCACCTTCACCTCTCTCCCTTCTCCATATCATCCCTGGTTCCCTCCATTCTACTGTCCCACCATCCCATCCCCATCCTCCCTCAGTCTCCTGCTTTCCATGCAACCCCACTCAGTCCGCTCTCCCCAGTAGCACTGCAACCCCTGAACCCACACCCTTTCATGGACAGAATGTGGCCAGTGAGGTTTCAACAGAAGGCGATATAATTTTCAGTGTGGCTGCCATGTTTATTAATCCTCCTTGGCAAAACAGACTAGTGAGAGAGAAAGAGACGGGACTTTTGGTTTGGACAAAAACCTACTATTTGAAATGTGGATGTGTCAGTGCTTTTTCTAGCATCAACTCTTTTTCACATATGGCCTCACAGACAAACACAAGCAGTCCATCTATTGACTGTTTTCAGTTGAAATTTTGTTTCTTCTTTTAGTCTCTATTGTGTTGCAGCAGACAGTGAGATAACAGACTTTGATCCTTTGCTATTTCCATCATTCCTCATTCAGGCCCAGAATAAAGGGAAAGGTGCACCTGCTATTCAAAGACAATGTGTGTTTGTGTCATCCTTTTTTGAACCACAGACAAACCAGCTGCCTTTTGAAGTATCCTTCAGGCAAGGGGGACAGAGGGGCAAGAAAAAGTGATAATACTTTCCCCCTATCTTCATTTTCAACAGGTTATCTGAATAAGAGTGCGACAGTCAACAAACCTAAATAATTTTCCAATGACCAGAGGCATAGCACACTCATTTTAACCTTGGTATTTAACCTCTGTATTTGTGTGTGCGTAATATAGAGGTAATTCTGGACCGACACACATACACAACAGGGAGGAGCTCATTTCCTTATATGACACATGTAAAGATCTATTTTGTCTCTACAGTGTAAATATTCTGACAGTGAGTGATAATATTAGAATAATGAGAAACAATAAAGAAAATGATGAATTTGACCTTGACCACTAGTTCAATGCTTATTTCACACTCTATGGCTTCAGTAAACACTTTGATATGACATGACACCTAACAAATCAGTTGCTGAGACAGCAAGGAAAGAAACAAATCTGCTACTTTACAACCTGGGGGAAAATAAAAGGGCTTTAATGTTTAATATGCATAATATTTTGAAGCAGGACTTTGATTATATCATTTCCTCATTTCTTGATCTTGCAATCCCTTAGAGTCCTTTTGGGGCTCGTTGTGTCCTGATCCTCCAGGGGCCTGTTGTTCAGAAAGTTTAATCTGGAACAGAATGATCGGAATGTTTTGTTATCCAGGATCAGGTCATCCATATTACATCTGTGCCAGTTTTTGAAAGCTTTTTGAAAAGGAACACCCAAATTCGGATTAGCAGTGCTCTAAATGGGACTACGTATCACAATGTAGGCAACTAACTTTGTAAAAAGACATGTAAACTAGCCAGCATGGGGTCACTACCTGTTTTTGCTTGTGTTATTTTTGTTTTTAACAAAAAAAAGGCAGAATTAAAAAAGACAAAGATCCCCTTCTTTTCACAGGGTTGCTTGCCCTTTAAGAAGTACAATAGTTTTTTTTAATAGTATGTTATTAGTTCTTTAAATACCAAACCCATGAATGATTTTGGCCAACAAAGCTCATTTCATTATAGCATCCACTTTGACCTTCGGTTCTCTGTTCTCAGGATACCCAAAGCCAAAGCCAACAAATACCGGATCAGTTTCAGAACAACAAACAATTACTCTGCACAAAACAGTTGTGCAATGCATGCCGTGTCTGAATATCATATATGTCAGGTAAAAACGACCTTTTTTACATCATTAACGAAGCATTACTGAGCTTCTTTCTTTCATGTTTTGCCAAGGGTTATTGTGGTTACTGACTGCTGCTACGCATCCACGTTGTATTAAAGTGTTGATCACTGCAGCGGCTGGCAACCAGGGAGCAGAACACAGAAGAGAGCAGACCAGCATCCAGATGGTCTATGGACTCGGACTACCCAGAGCGCTTTGAGAGATTGGATTGATTTGCCCTCCATGATATCAGCGAACACAGCTCCACACACGGGGGGGGGGGGGTGACAGCAAGGGGTGACATGAATACAGACACAAAAACAAAAACGTGCACTCCCAGTCCTGAGGTGTTGGCTAGAAATATAAGTAAACTCCTGCCGAGATTCAGTAATTAGAGCACTGTTCCTCTTTCTCCTCCTCATAATCTGTGAGCTTATGAGCTTCTGTGTGTGTGCATATATATATACATACATGTGTGAGTCTGTGAGAAACAGAGACAGAGAATCACTATTTCTCGCCACAGGACAGGAGATCAAACAGACTGTGTGAAATATAGAGTAGTAATAATTAGCAGCTGTTACAACATCAAACCTCCTGATCTCTCCCTCTCCCTCTCTCCAACACACTCACTCACACACACCCCGCTGTTCTGTTCTTATCCCAGAGTTTAATTTAAAGATATTCAAATGAGCTTCAGTGCTCCAATACTGTTAATCACAAAATCAACCCATTCCAGTTTTATCTCCATCTTCTCTCCAATTCATATGCACAAACTAAAAGCTTAAAAGAATAAAACGTTATTTGGAAAGCCTGTTTATCCATGAATAGGCACACCCACATTATGTTATAATGCAACATTGTGATCACACACACATACACCAGATTCTTCTGGAAATTTGCAATCACGATATCACTGTACTGTCTGTCAGTGACTGATTAAATCATTACCTAAGCCCTCATATTTGCCCCCTGGTGTGTTCCTGTTTTGTGTGTGCATCCGTGTATGCACATATGTGTATTTGTGAGCTCGTAGAGGCGTATGGGTTGATTTATAACAGAGAGGAAGCAGTTTCCTCAGTCAATCGCGACGGTGAATTAATGACGTATAGAAACCAAAGATGGTACTCAGGCAAATAGACCAGCAGTCACAGAGGGCTCACTGCCGGGGTAGGATCACTTCTATTGGCACCACATTTGATTGTTAGATTGTGGGTATAGATTGCACTGAGCAAAAAAAGCCCCTCACGGCTACTGAAGCAATCCATCAACCCAAACTGCAAGGGTGAATAAATAAGACACTTCCCATCTCTTGCTCTCACACTTTCTTTCTTTTCTTTTGGTATCACCTCCTCCCCTTCTCTTTGATTCATCCAGGTCAGTGGGGCTGATTTCAGCTCCCCCGGCTGTTCTCTGACTGTGCAGAAGAAAAAGCACCATGAGCCTTCATCCTCTCTATTCCACTATTCTTTTACATGTTGGAATGATGTTGTACAGCACAAACCTTCACAGCACAATGTGCTTTGCCATATTATTATTATACAGAGAAAGGCCTTTCCATACCTTTTCACTCACCGTGACATTCATTAAAAGTTTTCTTAACTCATGGCAGAGTGCGACACACACTGCCAGGCTGTTCCACTCAATTTACATCTTTTTACTGAATCTCTTAGGAACAGTAGTAGTTATACTAAGCGCAAAGATAATATTCTAGCAATTCCACTGAGCCACCAAATGACATTCAAAAGTTACTAGTAAAATAAGTTGGGAAAGACTAAGCTGCAGATTTTAGAAACTTTATGGAAACTTTCTAGTTTCCATTAGTTAAATAGTCAGGTGTCCAGCAGAAAATCTCAGTTAATCATACATCTATCAGCCACAACATTAAACCCACCTGCTTAACACCGTGTACACAGGAGTGCGGCAGTCGGTCAGCACTCATGTTACTCTGCAGCTCACTGTGCATCTTCTGTGAATCTATTTGCTTCCATAGTTGTACTGTTGGGAAGAGCACAAAAACTTGTGTTAAAGGATTAAAAACTGGCAGTGAAGACAACTTAGAGATAATATTTAGACCAATTCAGCAGCCTCCCCACTCTGGGTGTGACATCACCACTGTAGCTGCTGAATGTTTCTCTTCATAGAGACCAATGTTCAGTGTTTCTCATTTTCAACCATTTTAACAAAGATTCAAACAAAGTGGAATCTTTTGAAAAGGACGAATGAAATTTAAACTTCAATCTACAGTAGATCAACCTCATCATCAGTGACCATCCATGACCCTGTCACTGGTTCACTGTTTGTCCTTAGACACTGTTGGTAGGTACTGACCACTGCAGACCAAGAACACCCACCAAGACCTGTAGTGTGGGAGATGCTCTGACCCAGTCATCTCACGATCACAGTCTGGCCCTTGTCAAAGTCACTCAGGTCCTAACGCTTGTTCGTTTTTATCACTTTCAATGCATCAAATTTAAGAACTGAGTGTTCACTAGCTGCATCACATCTCGTATCCCTTGACAGGTGCCACTCTTACAAGACAATCAGTGTATTCTTTTAATGTGTCAGTGGTCATAATGTTGTGGCTGATCAATGTACAGTGTTCTGCATTTTTGATAACTGAAGGTTGGCGCATCACCTAAACTCCCATAAAGTTGCATTTCCATGTCTGTCACCACTGATGCATCAAGAGACTCTGCTGTTGCTCCAGGTGCAATACTTGGAAAGCTAAGGAGCTTCAGGGTGGTTTGAGGTTTTACAACAATTAGATATATCACTGTTTATAATTCAGAAGCAGAAAAGGCCCATTTATCCTACAAAACACTTGTCTATGTTTTGTTTTGTTTTATTCCATTCACTTAGTTTGCTATACTTTATTATGTAGAAACAAGTACTGTATGCGAATCCTGTTCTATGATGGATTTAAGGATTAGAGGAGGTAGTGGGCTCAGTGATACTCTCAAACTTGGCACAGTCGCCCAAGGACATGACACTGTCAGCACATTGCTTACACTCATCTGCACAAGCACAGAGGTGTAACAGGGTGTAATTTAGGGGGCTATAATAGTGAGATGTGATGCTCAGTTGTAAGACAGCACGGCTAATTCCCTGGTTATGTTATCTCTGAGAGACAGATGTTCCCACCAAAGACTACTATGACTGCACCCACGGAACAAAAACAGCATACTGTACACAGAAACCATGTGCATACAGAGATGCACGAACACATAATCCTGGAACAATAAACAGCGGGATAGTCTAAAATAGCCCTATTGACCAAAAACACAGATCAGTGATAAAGATGATTTGTTTTGAGTTAATTATGAGACGTAATGAGTTTCTGCAGAGTACACTGAAGAGAAATACAACAGGTCTCACAGAAGGTTTTCTCAACAAATATTCAAAATGAGGAATATTATATAATGGACACCAACTTTTGCCAATGTATCAGAAGAGGGGGGAGGGACAGCTTTCCAATAAGACCACCATATCATCTTTTAATGATCCTATTAAGCCCCACAAAGCTGTGAGTAGTAGGCTAACTCTTTCACTCCGTCAGCTGCAAGGGTTTTTCCAGGTCAGGAACACTACATCCATTACCGCAGGATATCCATCTTATACAGGAAATGGTTTCACAGGAGAGGATAAAGGTCACTTGAGTCATGGCTTTTTTTTTTTATTTCCAAAGGCTGTCAGAAAACCTTTAGGTCTGATAACATCACTCCCATTATGTCGTCAATTCACAGTGCGAATGCGCGGTCACACCATAAAGAATGTAATGCAGATGAGCACCGTGCAGTTCTTATCTGTCGAACCTCAAGTCAGGAGAGTCGATTTTGTCCTCGGGCCTCTTTGTCTCACCAGTCTGAATTTCTGTCACCTTCCATTGTCTCCACTCAGCATCAAAGAACATCCATAAAACCTTTCCGGCATTCAAACACAGCATCAATGCTTCAAAAACACAAACAGTGGCTTCGAGAGGTTGAAAGAATTGCTTGTACACTTTGTAGCAATTTTGAGTGGTTGAGCATGATTTCAAGAGGACAATTTACACAAAGGAAAATGTGAAT
Source organism: Monopterus albus (assembly GCF_001952655.1). Classification (NCBI taxonomy): domain Eukaryota; kingdom Metazoa; phylum Chordata; class Actinopteri; order Synbranchiformes; family Synbranchidae; genus Monopterus; species Monopterus albus. Next base: position 3,469,789 of record NW_018128007.1, on the reverse strand, counting down.
GTGTGTATACACAGCAAAACTGCCTCTCAAACCCGTTCCCCCTCTGAGCCCTATCCTCCCTCCTGTTTCCATTTAACTGGTTACAGCTTTTAAGTCTCCAGATTTCGATAATTTCCCCCCTAATCCCTTCAGAGGAGCACCCTGCTTAACTCTCTAATTAAGTCAACAATACACACATACAGCGACAAAGGATATATAGCACACGTGCAGTTTGTAGCAGTCAGCTTATCTGGTCCACAAACAGTTGGTGGTTTCTGTGATGATGTGTTTGTGTGACTGTATTTCAATGATTAAGTCCCAATCAGGATGTTAGGAGGACACATGAATTTTTAAGATGTTGTTCCAGGATTATTCTCCCCTCCGCTCATCTCATTAATGCCGATTATTAAAAAACATACAGGCATGCGGGCGCATAGACAAATACTAATTGTGGGTTGGTTTCCCTGGAGACTGAATGCATGTTGCTGGGGTCTCCAAATATACAGTAGCTTAATACACAGGTTAAAAAAAAAAAAGTGTTTTATGTACAGATGTATGTCAGGCATCAACTGTGTATGCAACAATTTTTTTGTAATCTGAACACTGAAACCTTGAGGCCAGTTTGAAACCATAAAATAAAAATCAAACCTTGCTGCATTGCATTATATCTATACAAGTGCCATTATTACTTTTTTGCCTCTCGAGAGGCATTTTGGCCTTTCAGAAAGTGATGTTCAGCACAGAGTGGAAAGAATGCAAGCAAACAGTGAGTGTCCTTTCCCAGTGGCTGAATGTGTCCTTGTGTACAAAATGCACTCCCTCTCTCAGAAAGAAAAAAAAATCCTGCAGTGCTGAGGCTGATGTACAGGTGAGAGAATGGCCAAGGATTTTGACATCACCCTAGGCTTTGTGTCCACTATGGTCCACTTACACTAGGTCAGCTCAGAATAACCAGAAAGGGCTCATCGCCAGTGTTCACTACCCCTGGAGTCATTAATCATACTGCACTGGCGAGGAGCTGCACACACACACACACGTAGAAGAACACACATACACAGTAGAGCCCAGTTTTAATTATAAAGCCAAATGCTAGATGGCAGCTTTGCTCCAGGTAGTCAGTCCTCAAGGCCTGTACGCCTTGTGCATTATCATACACTGAACAGACATGAATATTTCTGAGCAAAGCCCAGTCCACAAATAACAACACATCATATCACATTAGGTTATAATAAACTGCAGCATTTATAATGTGTGTGTGTGTGTGTGTGTGTAGTACATATATGCCAGTCAGCCACAACATTACGACCACCTGCCTAATACGATGTACACAGGACTCAATGCTGCAGCTGGTCGGCACTTGTATCACTTTGCAGCTCCTTGTACTTCTTCTGTGAATCTGTTTGCTTCCATTGCTCTACTGTCAGGAAGGTCATGAATGTGTGAAAAACGAAAAGAAGTGAAAGGAGTTAGAGATCATTTTTTAGACTAATTCAGCAGCCTCCCCACTCTGGGTATGATATCACCACTATAGCCTTTGAATGTTTCTCTTCATAAAGACAAATGTACTGTGTTTCTCATTTTCAATCATTTTAACGACTCAAACTAAATTTAATCTTTTGAAAAGGTTGAATGAAATATAAAGGTTTAATCCACACTGAGCCGAGGGCATCCATGACCCTGTCACCAGTTCATTGTCTGTCCTTCCTTAGACACTGTTGGTAGGTACTGACCACTGCAGACCGGGAACATCCAACCAGACCTGGGAGATGCTCTGACTCAGTCACCAGCCATCACAGTTTGGCCCTTGTCAAAGTCACTCAGATCCTTATACTTGAACGTTTTTCCTGCTTCCAGTACATCAGTTTCGAGGACTGAATGTTCACTTGCTGCTTAATATACCCCACACACTGACAGGTGCTACTGTAATGACATAATCAGTGTTATTCATGTCACCTGTCAGTGGTCATAATGTTATGGCTGATGGGTGTATATACAGTATATTGCTATAAAGAGCAAGATCTCCTAACGTTCCCATTTATAGGTTATAAATTCCTTCAAAGGGGTTGTGCAGCACTGGGTGCCTGTCGAGTGTTATTTTTGTTAACAGGCACAGTGCATGGAGCAATACTGATGTGATGTGTGTTGCAGCAGGAGCGTCACATGCAACAGTCCCTCTACAAAAGGCATCTGGGAAGAAAACAGTTCATAAAAATAAAAATAAAAAAACTTGACAAAACATCACTTTCACAAGCGTTCTAGCTAGTATATTTTGCAGGTGCACAAAAACTAAGGTATGAACTTCATTTTAAAATGCTGTTACAGTATGATAGAAAAATCAAACTGTCAAATAAAAAAAAAACTATCATGTCGATTAAAGTCCAATTTATGTTTTAGTAAGGGCCGTGTGCTACATAAAAAATTCAGATGTTAGAAACTTCTTTGCCCGCAGGAATCAGCTGCATGTGTAGCTGTCTACCACTCAGATACATAAACTGCCTCTTCACCTTGCTGCACTCAGTTGTAAAAAATATAAAAGAAAGTGAAAAGCATCCATCCATGATTGCGCCATGCTATTACAGTATATAACCGTGTCTGACAATTTTAAAAGGCTCTGATGCAAAAACTAGCTGCTGCAGTCTGAGATGGAAACACTGAGATGTTGTAAGAAGAGCCGAAGCAATTAATGTGCTGCTTTTGTGCATTTTCGTTTGTGTGCATCAATGTATTGTGTATGTCTGATTGTAGAAAGCACACGTGGGTGTGTATAAGAGGTAAACACATTCAAAGGTATTTTGCTTTTGCTGCTGGTGAGAAGCTCAAAAACAAATTCCTTTCTTCAGCATTTCAAGAATATTAAGGGAAACATTACTGAAGTATGCACTTACTTGATCAAAAGAATTACTAGAGTGAAAGAGATTGTGTAGACTATAGCTTTTAATTGTGTAAATATCACTCGACTTCAAGTTTGATCTGCGATAGACAAGTGACAGGATCACCAGTAAAAAAGACACTTTAGAGAATAGGGTGCAGTCAATGTTCCATTGGTGCCTCTGCATTGTCCTCCTCTTCATCACTACAGGGTTCATAGTCTTCATCCAAGACTGGGTCTCCCTCCTCTCCATCCATCTCTCCTCCCAGCTCACCCAGCAGCTGCTCCACATGCTCCAACACAGGCTGGTCATCACACTGCAGCTTACTGTACAGCTGGGGAAGAGAGAGAGGAAAGGAAACAAAACAAAAAAAAAAGATGATACCAGTGTGTAATAGGCTAGTAAGGAGACTAGAAAAATGGACATTTTAAATAGAAAGTAGGTTATGACGCAGAAATCTTGAGAACACGAAGTGTAAAATTATACTGCAGAAGAAATATAAGATATGAGTTATGTGAGTAAAAGGTTCTCAACAGGAGCTCGTCCGCTGTGTCACTGAAGCTAACAGCGATTCAGTACAGCATCAGTAAGCAGCAGCTTGAAGTTGAGGGAAGTGAGCAGCCCCAAGGTTTTAAGCCACTAAGTGCTAGTTAGACTGGCCTGAAATATCCCACAGCAGCTGCGTTCCGTCAGCGAGGCAGTCACGGCTTGCAAAACGCTGGTAAACAGTTTTTGTCTTTCGTTTGGCAAATCAGCACATTTGATACTTCGTTCAGCCGCACAGGACACAAAAATACCATTTATCTTCCTCTTGCTGCTGCAACATGCACACACACACAATCACACGCACAGAGGGATGTATTCTGAAGCACATATGGTTATGTGGCACACATGTGCACGTAGCCACACATAATCAGAGTTGTTATCTCAGTGAAATATGCCGTGAACGAGCGAGATAAAAAAGTCCTGTTCTCAAAGCCAGCCAGCAGATTTATCTCTGTAAAATACTCTGCTTGTGTGTAATTACTGAACTCAAAGTGGAGTTTAGTGATAAAACTACTGGAGCTACCACTAAAGACAGAAAGCATAACACTGAGTTTCTCTGTGTGCATACAGAGTAAGGGGAACTGAGAAAGCAGTTTATATTTCTTTTTCTTTCCAGAAAAAACAGGAAAGAAACAGGCGTGAACAGCGAATGATTTATATGAGTTAGGAATATTCTTCTATTTAGTCAACCAAATGTACTTAATACAAATGATACGGCCGGTAATTTTCTATATTAACAGTATTTTCAACATTCCCCATACAGAGCCAGTCCCAGCTGACACTGGGCGAGTGGTGGGGTCCACCCTGGACAGGTCTATCACAGGGCTGACATGTAGACAAACAACCACACACACCCACTCACTTCTACAAGATGCCAATCAACCTAAGCTGCATGTCTTTGGACTGTTGGAGGAAGCCAGAGAACCCAGAGAGAACCTACGCGGGCACAGGGAGAATTTGCAAACGCCGCACAGAAAGGCTCCAGGTCGTCCCAGGCTTGAACTCGGAACCTTCTTGCTGTGAGGCGACAGCGCTAACCACCGCGACGCTGTGCCATCGTTCTTACTAAAAGTCTAACAAGGCCAGGAGAGTGAAGTGTGTGTGTGACTGTTTTACCCCAGCACCAGTCTCTAAGCAACAGCAGGTCCTGACAGGAGACATTCAGTCCCATGGGAACTCATTTGGAGTGTACAAATGTGTAGTGTGAATGTGTGTGTATGTATATTTAAGTGGATGCTGTCTCTCCAGGTTGGAGCCCCAGGGAGGTGGAGTGTAACCCAAGCCCAAGCACAGGGTCTGATACTAGGAGAGAGCCGACCCTCTCAGTCTCCTTAAAGCATCACACACATGCATACAGAAAACAACACGGTGATTTTCATTCTGCTGCTGTCACTCTAGGATGCCTGGAGATGTTTATCCACAATGAACGCTCCGAATAAAACTTGAGGTTGCTTTACAATATGCTAGGCTCAATATCCACAGCCATTGCAGCCTTGGGTAAGGCGTCTTTTATATGAGTTGCATTAAAGAAATTATGTAGGAGAACACAGGGAATGTGTGCAGACATACTGTATATTCTATAATACAGAATGCTATCTGAAAATGGTATTTTTACACTATGTGGAGATATTTACTACGAATCAATAGCAAAGTGTGTCTGCTGGATAGGATGTGATTTATTCACTGTGATGCTTTCAGCTAGCTAAACAAACAGGAGCCATTTCTTACACATTGCGCCCGAGCACTGCTGAGATCAGCACCGCCGTCGCAAAAACACCGGCATTTCTCATTTACTACAGCCTATGTTTTCTCTTCTCACTTTCACGGCTCAGAGAGCTGCCTAGGACGGGGGGAGTGGATGTGTGTGTGTGCGTGACTGTATAACTTTTTCAGGGTCCACTTTGCTCTACTTTCAAATCCTAAGTCACAGCCCTAAGCACACCTGGCCACAGCCATAGCAACTTACAAATACATACACAAGGATGCATGGGCACATCTGTTCTCACTGTCCAATTCTTTATTGGCCATGCCAATGCAGTGGCTCAAAAAATGGCAATGCAGATCAGTCAGTTTGTTTCTTGATCCACCATGAAATATCACCACAACTACTGGATGAACCAGATGAAATTAAATTTTGAACAATCATGATCCTCAGAGGATGAATACTGTTCACTTTTGTAGATCCCCTGTTTTATCCTCTAGCACCTCCATGTGTTCAAAGTGAAAGATCTATTGAAAGATTTGCCATGACGTTTAGTACATACATCCCCTGGAGGATGGAAATGAGTGACTGTGGTTATCCAGCCAGCAGGTCAGAGTACTTATGCAATAAAATATCTCAACATCTACTGCATAATTTGGCAGCAAATTTGCACATTCAGACATCCAAATGACTTCTGTGATCTCCAGGGATTTCCTCTAGTGCCACCATGAAGCTGACATTTTAGCATTTTTATTGCAGTATCTCAAAAACTATTGACTGTGAAATTCTGTATTGACATTCATGGCCCATGAAGCTTCTTCCTTTGTAGCAAATGAACGTCTCATCTAGCGTGATTATCAGATCAAAGCTTAACTTTGTCCAATACATACAGGTTATGAATAAAAACCTAAAAAATGAATGTCATTCTCATGAGGTACAGTGACGATTAGCATTGTTAGCATGCTCAATTGCCAAACTAAGATAATGCACAGGTTAAACATTTTATTTGTTAAAAATCATTAGCATGTTACCATTCTGGCTTTAGCATTTAGCTAGTACCCTGTACACATGAGCAGCCTCACAGGTTCACTAGTGAATTTGCAGGCTCTGAAGTCTGGATTTGCCTGATGTTAAAAATGAAACAGCATTTTCATTTAATTTCAAACAGGATAAAATGTCATTCATCTTAAAAAATAAAAACAATCTAACTATTGAGTGATGATGTACAAGTTTCTCAACTTTTAAACACTACCTTTTCAAAATGTCTTACTGTTTATTAAACACATTGTTCAGTGCTTCTGCTTGTTCACCCACAGTTGTCAATGTAAAACTTGTGATTTTTTTTCCTGAGCTGCAAGTTTCCAGACATTTAATGACATGATGTGGCAAAAACCAACATGGCAGCATCCACAGTTAAGAAATGTCTACAAAGGAGAGTTTGACTTCATGACAATGACAATATCATCTCTAGTTCTAAATAAAGGAACTGAAGAGGCAGATGAAATTCAATACAAAACCTGACTGTGTTTGCTTCAGGCGCACGGTGGAAGGGTTTCTGAAGCTGAAAGAGCCTTCAGCTTATTTATGTCCATTATATTTAAAACAGTACAGACTTAACAGTTAAAAAAAAGGAAAGAAAAACAAAATGTAAGTACAAAAACATAAGCAATGGCATAAAAAAAAAATCACTCCCATATCTTTAATTCATTACTTTGCATACATTTATAATATGATTCATCATAAATTATCTAAAAGTGCTTGCTTTTGTCCAGTATGCACTGGACAAAAAGTGTAATAATGACCACTACTGTACCCTTCACACAAAAAAATACTTTTTTCTTCAACTCTTGGTAGAAATCTTTATTATTCATATGGCAGAATAAAGACAGACTGATTATGTGATCAAAGCCTAATCATTCCATCATTGTTCACCTTAAGTTTCACAGCTATGCTCACTTTCCCCTTCGCGTTCACCTCTTCTCCCATTGCACTTCCTAACGACTTCATTCTCATGACTTCTCTCCTGACCATTTCCCCCTCGTGCACTCTGTCTTTGGCTTTCTTTCACTCGCGCTCATACACTTTCACCAAATGACGTTCTTGCCAAGGAGACAGATACATCTTAATACTTTCACATCTTATATGCGCACTTGCATCAAAGCACATCCACCATTTTGGTTGTCTGCTGACAAAATCAAGCTTCCTCTGCACCTACTGCATCATGTCATTAGTAAAAGAACAAAAGCTTTTCTTCTTCTTAACGTACTCTGCCATACACATACCTCTTTAGAGATATAGGTGTGAATGGAGCTAGAAGTGTCACTACAAACTCACAAGCACACACAACTTAACACTTCAGTCCTCCAGT
>NW_018128007.1:3432578-3462250 GCF_001952655.1 Monopterus albus | reverse complement strand
TCTACCCACACCCTGTGCTTACAGAGTACCCTTTCAGCCACATCAAATAGCAATGCCTCTGACCTCTGTCTGCCCTCGCTGCCTCTGTGCACACATGCACAAAAACACACATACACAACATTGTCCTGTGCATACACTGCGGACCCTTCCTCAGTCGCACCTTATCTGGCTGAAACTCAAGTTCCACTTTACGTCCGGTTTACTATTGATTTTACCCTCGCCGCTATTCACCAGCTACACCCACTGAACCCACACAGCCACATATACACACACACACCCCTCACATCTAATCTGTTCCCTTAGTCACCGCCCTTTTCATTCTCCTGCTCCTCTCCTACATGTCTTTCTTGTCCTCTAAACTCATTCATTCCCCTATTATTCCTTTTAGAGTATCTCAGCTGAATAGTGTGTGTGTGTGTGTGTGTGTGTGTGTGTATTGATCAGAGAAGAGAGGAATAATGAAGACAAATAATTAGATATGCAAGTTGGCACACACAACTATAATTAAATATGTGCATCCACATAAGGAGCGCCCGAACATTTTTTCTCACTGCATCACACTACACACACACACGCACATGCGCACGCGCACGCACACACACTTAGCAGAGTCATAAAGTATGCAGAGAAGTGGACTGGTGCCAAAAGAAGCCGTCGGGCTTTGGGGCCTCATTTCCATGTTGGAGCCCATTTTAACTAGCAGACTGACTCATCGTTAATAATTAACACTCACAGTGATGCTCAGAAACAAAGCTTTGATATAAACATGGGAGAATCCAGACTGCACAATATACAGCTGTGCACACACAGGAAACCAAGGTGCAGAGCTAAGGAATTAAGTGCATCATGATGGTGGCTCTTTTCTCTCCACATTCCATCTCACCTTTTCAAAATCCCCCCACCCCCGGTCCCTTTCACAATATTCAGTGCCTGTTGCTTCCCTCACTCTACAAAGAAACTGCCATGCTGTTTACTTGTCATGCTCTGATGCCTTACCAAGTGCGTTTACCAGTCTTTCATCATTTTATGCCCTTGCATTCTTTCTTTCAGTGCAAAATTCCATTTTTTTCCTTTTGTATTTTTTTTTCTTCATGAACTCTCGCCATAAAGGTGGCAGCTCAAATCTATAAGCACAAGCTGCGTTTATTTTCCTCCCACAGTTCTCCCCATTGGCAGCTCAAAGCCCACCTCGCTCCCGTCTCTGGTGCGGCCATCCCCAGTGGATGCTGGTTAGACAGGCCTGTCACTACACTGCTGGCCACAGAGACAGACGTCAATATATTGCCATCCTGCTGCCCCTACTTATCTGGAGAGGAACATGCTGGGAGGGGAGAGGAGAAAGGCAGATGGGGAATTGGGTGCAGAGGTGAAAAAGAGAGGAAAAGAGGGGAGGAAAAAAATCTGAGGTGGGGCCTGCCATCCTTCAGCCTGATTTACAAGCCTATTGGATTTTAGACTAACATGAATCACTGCTCCATAGAAGCATTGCTCCCTGACAGAATGACAGTACGAATGAAACACATCATTCTGAGTGTGTGTGAGTGTGAGAGAGAGAGAGAGAGAGGGGAATGGGAGAGAGTATATTTAAACCTCTTTGAGAGACTACAAAAATAAATTTCTGTGGCAACAATGGAGCTCAGTTAGGATCCTCTGTACACATTAATGCATGTACTCCTTCTCTGACAAAGCTGCCTCTTAGGAGTCTTACCTATTGTGATTTTGTACTGGATGTAACCAGCTGTACCCACGGGTGCCTAGTACAATGGTGGACAAAGCATTCAGATCCTTTAACTAATTTAAAGCACCAAACACAATAAAAATACTCTATTTCAAGTAAAAGGTCCACATCAAAACTTTTACAAAAGATACATATTATTAGAAAAATGTAGTTAAAGCATCAAGTGAAAGTATTCAGTGCAGAAACATGGCCAGTGTGAGTGCTACCATACTTACTACATCATTATATTAGTGCTCATACATTAATATTTAACCCACATGCAACTCCTGCTGGTTGAGGTGAAGCTAGACTTTGACTACTTTATATAGGGTTGCGACTAATTATTTCAATTAATCTTCTCATTATTTTACCGATGATCCATTGATAGTTTGGTTTGTAAAACAAAGATAATTGTGAGAAATCTCATCACAATTAGTGCTCAGAGTGAAATTTACAAATGTCCTGTTGTGTCCAAACAACAGTCCAAAACTAAATAATGATTCCATTTACTATAATTTAAGACAAATTGTCACATTTGAGAAGATGAAACCATAAAGTGTTTTGCATATTTGCATTACATTGTCTTATATTATTAGTCAATTAACCAACTAACTAGGAACCATAGTAACTCAGAACTATGCCTGTCACATAAGTGTAGGAGCAAAAACTATAATATTTCCACCTGAAATTTAGAGGAACAGAAGAAATTCATAATTAAAATAAGCAGTGATCTTAAGCAGGTTTGTGGGCAGATGCTATGGGGTTTACTTGACCTGAATTACCTTCTTAGCATTGGTCAGATATGATCTGGCAGCCTCTGTCAGCGCCTTCCACTCCTCCTCCTCCATCACTACTCTTCCTTCTCTTCCTTGTTGCTCCTTTGCTTTTTCCAACTGGAGGTAGCACACCCAGCCAGAGAGATACCACACCTGGGAAACACAGAGGAAGAGACGCGGGTTGGGTGGGTGTGAGGTACAGAGATTCATACAGAGAGAAAGCATTCTTTGTTGCAGTAAGCGGGCTGTGACAAGGGAAACAGATTTGTAACCCTGACGGAGCATGTCTGTATGAAATCCCACATCCTTCTTTGACAAATAAGTTTCACACATATGACACAGAATCCTACTGACACACACAAGCAATCCATCACTCACATAACTGTCAGCCTGATCCAATCCTCTTCTCATTTCCAAATGCTGCATGAATGTAAATGCCATGTGCAGATACTGTCGCTTCACAATGAATTCAAATCTTTGACTCAATGTTCTACAAATTTGTTTTTCCATTATTACTTTTCCAAAAGAGGAAATTACTATATTGAAAAATAACTTCAAACTTAATCGAATTATCAAGCTTATCTAACTGTTTATTCAATTTCAAAATATTTAGCTCATACTACATTTCTAGACTGAAATTAATGAAAGAGGAAGCAAAGTGCCACAGTCCTGGGGCCTGACTCTGAAAGCAAGAATAGAGGGCTAAGGAGCGAACTCGACTGGTTTTGCAGTCCAATTTTTGCAAGGTACATCACCATGGTAACTTCAGTTTCATACCATACCTGCTCCGGAGCAAGTTGTGTTCAGGGCATTAAATGCCAACTAAAAAACACTCTCTGGGAAAACTTCACTATTGCTGTGGTCAAGTTTTGAAAACTTCTGAAACAAAAACTGACCATGATGATTTTATCAAATGTGAATGTCTGCAGGGTTTCCAGGCACCACCCGCTTTGGCAAAACAAAGCAGTATCTATAAATAACAGGTGATTTAAATGACCGGTAATGCTGTGAAGTTTACTGTCGCCTAGCAAATTGTCCGTCACACTGTGGCTATTTGTCGGAACATCAGAGGGGCAATATGAAAATAAAACACTTGCACTGGTTCAATTATGCTTAAATTGTCAGGTGCTATGTCTATATAACCCATTTTTAATTGCTCATTTTAAACTTCTAGTTGTGTGGTAGTATCACATTTCCTGGGGGCGACTGTGGTTCAGTGGGTTGAGCAGTTGTCTCCCAACAAGGAGGGCCGGAGTTTTGAACCTCAGTGCCTGCAGTCCACGTGTCGAAGTGCCCTTCAGCAAGACACCAAACCCCCAAGTTGCCCCCGATGGTTAGAGCAATCGGTGTGAGGTGGCGCCGCAGATGGCTGCCTCGTTTCTGTACCGGAAACAAATTGTGTGTAACATACTTGGCCAATAAAGGTGATTATCCTTTCTGTGCTTACTACCTTTAGAGCACTTACACTTGTGACTTAGTATGAAAAGCATCCACACATTCCAGTTTTTACAGTTTGTGCAAATCCTTCAACTGAATCAAGCTTCTGATGGACTTTTCTTCCAGACTTTTCTTTATGTAGGTTCAACTGTCACTTTTACAGAAAGAAACTAATAGTATCACCATATTTCTAGACCCTGCTTTAGAGTCACCCATGTGGTAAATGACTATTTGTTCAAAATCCGGTCTCATATACACAACATGTCAACAGCTGGACTGAAGTTTTCAAACAAAGAATAGCCAGATCAATCAGTGGGATAACAATATATTGTAAGAATAACAGAAACCTAGAACTCTGCAAAGTTTATTCAGTGAGGGGAAGCTTATTCTCTCTGTAAATTAGGATGGTGGAGCACATTAAAATCAGCTTGTGTTCCCTCTGTTTCATAATCACACCTTTTCTCAGCTTACATAATCACATATATGCTTGCTCTTCCACCTCTAAACACAATCACATCAACTCTCAGTGAACTTGGAGGTGTGTGTGCGCCTCTCATCTGTGGCCAAAGATCACCCACCCACTGTGTTCTTCAAGCACCAAGGCACGAATATTAGCTTTAGTCATTATTCATCGAGGGCAGAGGCAGTAGGGACCTGCACCTCTGCCAAATCAACCATTTAGCTAACAAACACATCAAGGCATGCCGCACTGAATTCAGAATTGCCGCTCAGCGTGCTGAGTGGGAGGCTCCCCCCTGCAGCCATACTTATCACAATAACAGCAGCATTGGAAAAATGTAGTCAAGTTGCAGAAGCAGCAGTCTGACATTTTTAATCACTGAAACATTTCTCTGTGAATGCAGAACTTTGCTCTTGTGTATTCGAGAGAAAAAAGAGTGAAACTGGGTCACTTAAACTCAACACTAACTTCTTCACAAATGAGAACCAATGCATGTCTTAAAAGCTAGAATAAGGCTAGAAAATTCTTTAGAGATAGTCCATTGTGAAATATTAGTGCATGTGGGGAAGATGGCTTGTGCATCTGCACTCAAAATTAAAACATGAGAAAGTTAGTTAATTAAGAACTTCAGAGAATCCATTCTCCTCTAAAACAAGCCCCGACAGAAGCACACATAAAATAAGTGTGGCGTCTGTCAATCAAATCACTTGGACTATTGTCCTTTCAAAGTAAAGTCACATCTTAGTTCCCATATGGTACTGCTAAAGAAGAACAAAAGCCTCATGAATCAACAGAATACCTTTGAAACAAGATTTGCAAGGAACAACATCAGTTGTTTGTACAGAATGTTATATACGTAAGGCTCCAACTATGAGATAGAAGAGAGTTGACAGAGGCGAGGGCGAACAACTTACGTACTGCACTTAAAAGAAGGAACAAGAAAAGAGCAAAACAACAATGGGAAGAGAGTCTGCCATACATGTCTGACATCAGAGATACAACTCTAGCTACATAACTGTGATGTGATCTGACAAAACATTTTCTGACCATTAGAACCGGTGACTGGTAGCAGGTGTGATTGGCTTTAGGCTCGCTCAAATCGAGTGTCACAGCTGTGCGTCTTCGGAGCTAGTTTAAAAGTTCAGCCCCCTCATGACTGCTCTCAATCTGTCAGTTGAGGGGTGTGTGTAGGAGGCTGAGCCTGGGGGGAGTGAGGGGATGGCACTGCCGTGCTCTTCTATCTGACATTCAAGTGGAATACCTCTGCTTCCTCTGCTACTGACGGTGGGGATTTGGAGCACACTGTCAGCACTGTTAGAGTTCCTACTAAAGCACAGAAAATACTGCCATTTATGCCACTTTCTAATAAGCTTTTAAGTTCTCAATCATACTCTGTGTGTGAGCACGTAAGTGTTGAGAGCAAGTAGTGCCAAAGTGTGGGTGTTTAGATGCTTCTTTGTGTACACACACATACAAACAGTGGCTCAGCGGAAGCTACTAAGTGCTCAAGTTGGGACTTTCTCCTTTCCACCAAGGTGATAAACATTTTGCCTACAAGTTGTACTGCTCCGGCAATAATAATAAAGACTGGCTGGAAAAGGGGGGGGGACGACATTAAAAGTCATCACTTAATCCTGTGCACTGACAAGACACATGTACACACACAGGTCCCTTACAACAGAGTTTTGCTGTGACCAGTCAGGTAGCAGTTGTTAGGAGCTGTTACTTTAAAGATTATTAAGACAACTGAATAAATGTGCTGATTTAGAAGATGTTATTCCTGTAATCTGACTCATTCACACACCTTTCATTTATTTATTTATTGCTATTTTTCACGGATGTAGCTAGGTGTAGATAGGAAGCTGACATTCCCATTCTTAATCCTGTCCACAAGGCTGTGATTGGCTGTTTGTTTTCTACAACCAGCTGTGAATGAGCACCATTAGTACGGCTGAATGAATCAGAGATGTGGGCTTTGATTCAGAGGTCGGGACCTAGGCTACAGCATTGACTGTATATACACTGATCAGTCAGATTCAAAGCCACACCTGTAGGTGGTGTTGTACTGGACTACATTATATACAGAAATCACGTCTTGGAAAAATGTATCTGATTTGTACTTTTTAGTTTGGCTCATGTCCCATCCATTAACATGGAGGAGTGGGATTTATGACCTATACAGTCTATTTTATACAGTTCAGTGGGCTAGAGACAGACATGTTGGAAATACAAAACCAGATTTCATTGTTAAGAAAATCAAAGACAAAGAAAAGTCCTCTGCATTTTAGTTGACACCTGGAGATGAACAAAGACAGATAAATAAATCATAAATAAAAAGAAAGAAATAAAGCAGACATGAGTGAAAGCCAAGCCGACCATCAGTTTTTTTTTAACTGGACAATAAATAAAGAGCCCTTTTTGTCGCTCACCTGGACGACCTCATCATCCTCCTCCAGAAGACCCTCCAACACATCTACTGCCATCTAATAAAAACAGAGAGAGAGACTGAAATGAGAATTAACAGTAATACTGGGGGGGTGGGGGGGGGGTGTAAACAGGCCCGGTTTATGGGAAACATTCATCAGCCCACACTTCTAGTATGTTGTCTATTCTCACAGGCAGCCACCAGGGCTCCCAAGCAGCTTGATCAATCAGCGTGATCAGTGACAGCGCGATAAGCATCTATGATGCCAGCGGCCATGCACAAAATTGTCGATATCAACAAGACGACAGACGTGACCGTCAATATACACTCTCACCAGAGCTTATCACAAAGTCAATAGTCACTGTGGCCATGCTGCTCAACAGCCGTTTTAATCCTTTTACTGACATTACCATTGCATTACTAAGAATATCTCAGTATCCAGCCCACTCCAATCGACGCACAATAACAGTAAAGATCACTGTGACCCACCATCGCTATTCCCCCCCCCTCACACAATGTCAAAAGTATTTCTCTAAATTTCTCTCTGTTGTATTCTGGAGAGAGGGTTTTAGGTCTCAAAGGAGTTTAATATAGGTGACCTTTGCCATAGTGCGTCACTGTCTGGGTGCATTTTCTGTGGGAAGTTTCTATTACAGAAAACAGACCTTGACTAAAGTAGGCTGTGTGTATGCTTCTCTCCTGGCTGATTCTTTTTCTGTGGTATGTGTGTGTTTGTGAGGCCCCAGGTGATGATATATTGATTTTTGTCAACTTCAGGTTGGAGGCGACTGTTAGCCAATCACCCATGGTGAAGGGCAAGAATAAAAAACATGCACACACCAGCACACACGCGCGTGCACACACAGAGAGAGCAGAACAGTCGCAGTCTTCAACAAAGCTACACACAACAGTGAGCACAACAAGCAGCACTAGTTTCTTGTTAAGGCAGTCTTATTAGCTGGAGAGCTTCCTAATGTTTTTCTCCTCCTGCTACTTGGAGTTTTCTTCCCTTTTCAATAGGCCAATGTTGTTCCGATGGCAATAAAGAGGTCTGTTGCCTTGGCAGACTGAAGGAGAGTCAGGTTAATTGAGAGTATCTCATTAAGAGTGTGCAAATGTGCATGTCAGGGAGTCAGCTGATTGATTGCTGGACCAATTATCAGCTGAAAACCCATTGTCCTTAATTAATTAATGACTGATTAAAAATACACAAACAAAAACACCTAATCCCAGCTGATGATGAATGGATTCATGCCCAGCGTCATAATTATCTACTTGACTTTCATTATATCACACCAGTGTGACAGACACACATCCGTAGACACACACACAAACACACAGAGCAATTCGAGCCAAGCACTAGATATAAGAGATAGGAGTAAAGAGCTGTCTGGGTATTAAACAACTGATAGAACAGGCGGTTTTGGAGCAACAAAAATAGAACAAGAGATATCCGGGAGCCAGGATAAGTGAGCAATGATAACCATTATATCATCTCCAACCGCACTCCTTCCTAACTACACTGGTCAACCCACGGGCAAGTGATTAAAGATTCAGATATTCTTAAGTCGCTTCACGCTCTAAACAACAACAAGATTAATATTCCATTGAAGATAAGGGGAGGAGAGGGGTATTACAGAGGCAAAAGTGACAAAATTGGAAGGAAGAGTACAAAGAAAAGTATCTTAATAAACAATGAAAACTGGTCCATGAACAGCAGTGGTGCACCACAAAGACACACACACATAAATACACACCAAAGACACTATGTACATGTTGTCCTCTTTATTTAAAAAAATAAAAAAAGCAACAAACGGAGGAAGAATTCATTTATAATGGCCATTGTGTGTATGTGCTTTGTTTGTGTGTGTGTGCGTAATCTTCAGGCAATTTTGTTTAACAGAATCATTTTACTGGAGCGCACAGCAGCGACAGGAGAAAGACAAATCACTTTACAAGCGAAGGCAAGCCGTGTCTGTAACACACAGAAACCCATACACATACACACGCACGTGCACAAACGGGGACGTCTACACTTAAGTAAATAAATCTCTGGGACGTCAGTGCTTAGTGAAGTTGGAAGCAACATTGCAAAGTACAAACTGAGCTCCATTGTGAGCTAAATTTAAGAACAGAAATGTTCCGTGAAAAACATGAAAGCAAACAGAAGTGACAGGGAGAGTAACTACCCATCAGCTACTGTGACAAGTATGCTGAGCAGACACCTTAATGGCTGTCAGGCGACGGCGTCTGTCTGCCTGCCGTGTGGCAAGTGAATTAGTGGTGGTGATGGGGGATGATGATGGTAATGTGTGCATTTATATGTGTCTCACAGTGAGGGGCGCATTGTTAATAAAAAGCTGTTGTTTTTCATTAAAACATGCCAATATAAACAAGCAGTAAAGCATGAATTACAGAATAAAAGGCTGACAGACTTTGCATAATTGATTGTTTGGTGCAAACAACAGGAGTAAAACTCAGAGATAAACTATTTATATAAAGCAGAGAAGGGTAGCACATCTTCACACTGGAGAACCAAAGAATAACTTAAACAACAGATTATCACATTTGTCTGTGTCTAGCCAATTAATCAGCTAATCACAATAATACAGATAACTGCACAGTAAACTTCCAGAATTTACTGGTGTAACTATAATTTGACCAAAATTGGATTTATTTGCCCAGAAAATAACAGAAAGAGTGAAAAATGCCCAATCTGCCCACACCTTCAAATCGCTTTTCTTCAACCTACACATCAAAACCCAAATATATTCATTTTACATGATCTTTAGCTAAACAGAAAAGCAAAACATTCTCCTATATCAGAAGCTGAAACTACTAAATGTTTGGCATTGTGATTACAAGCAATAAATATGGAAACTTGTCAATTAATCGTCTGCCCAACAACCGATCTATTAACTAAGCTGTTTTCTGCACAACAGAAGCTGGCACAAAAATACTTCCATAGAGCATCAAACTGCTGGACAATGATACCTATATATGTATATCAAGCTCCCCTCAAATATTCCTACTCTATTTCCATTAGAGCTACAGAAACCACAAGCAAATTTAGCATACATTCAATTGTTTCTCCTGGAAAACAATCAAAAGGGGATAAAAGACCTTGAAAAGCAATTCTGGTGACTTTTCCTCTTCCAAATTAAGTGGCACAGATTCATGTCTTGTTGAAACAGAAGACTGAAGAGAAGAGCAGCAGTCATGTAACTTGTGTTTTTATGAATTCATTAACCCACAGTCATTGGAGGTTTTATTAGTGCCTACTGTACTAACGAGGACAGTGAGATAATTACAAAATGCAACACTTTCCCCTTGACTTGCTGATATGCTCTTAACCCTCTATTAAGTGGAACTCAACTATCATAAAATATCCACTTTCTAAGCCAAATTTACTTTCATTTTGAGCCATTCATGTGCTCTCAAATTGAAAGGAAAGTGCTTTTCTCTTTATTGAAAGTCATGGCCTCGACTGACTTTGCATAAAAGAGACCTGTTTATCCAGCAGTGACAATATTATTTACATGCAACACTTTCCCACTTTGGTTTATGATTATTATTATCGCAGAGTCTGCTCACTGGCACCGAATTGGCAACCACCTCTATTAATGTCATAAGAAATTCATGCTTTAATGACAAAATCTATAAGAAACCTTCAAGGACAAAGAGCAGTGGTGCCCCCAGAGCAAAGGTCGAAGGTTTAACATGTAAAGTTCCAGTTTAGACTGTCACCTAGTAAAATGATTGCAAATGATAAAATGCCGTTTACACACCCTAAGGAACATCTGAAGAGATCATCTCACTACATTTTAGTGATTTAACCTGTCCTCACCATGCACTAGTGTTTTTCCTCCACTAACTATCAAGACAAAATAATATTATACAGCCTGATTATTTGGCCATAGTAATCAAACTGACATTTTTTATTTTGGCAAATGTTTAATTTATTCCAATTCAAGCCACATAACAGACTGAACGTAAAAGGCCAGACTGCTTTTCATCAGACAAAGAGCTTCATCGCCAACACAAACACACAAGGGTTTTTTGGCAAAGAACATGGCAGTTCTTCTACTTGGGCTATTCAACAAAGCACTATTATTTACTAGAAATAGCTGTTTACTCTAAGTAGGTGCAGAAAACTCAATAATACTTTAATACTTTGACAAATACTGTAATCAATCTTCCATAGTCTTGCCTCAATTTGGAAGGACCAAAAAAAAAAAAGTCAACAGGGAGAAAACTACAGACAAATGGTTGTATTCTGGCACACTGCTATAAACTCCTCAAACTGATCACTCTACAGGCTGGAAGCACACAACTTTACACAGAGTTTAGAGTTGTGAATAGATTTATAGTCCACAGGGAGAGATAGTGAGCACAAAAATCAGTGAGAGTGTGTATGTGTGACAGAGGAGTAGAGGAAGGAAAGAGAAGACAGGATGTTCCTATGAAATCCGGCTAAGTCCCAGTCGGGGAGAGACGAACAGAAAATAGCTAGCTTCTTCTTTACTTCCACTCTTAACTGCAATTTCTGTCAGAAACTTTCAAATAGCTATAGAGCAAATATGACCAAACTTGGGCGTGGATGTGTACAGTATATGCACAGCAAAATATGCACTTTATAACATCATGAGAATTGGTGCTGTTTGTTTCAGGGCAGATGACACCGACAGGAGGATGAAGACAAACGACGTGTCGGAAACTGTGGACCGAGACGTTGTCATTTTACTGATACACCTGACAGCCCATCTCCCACCCACACACACACACAAAAATATAACTACAGCTGAGCCGTTTAGTTGTGAGGGGGAAAAAGATACTGTTCTCATTTCCTGCCAGTAATAGCCATAAACCACTCAAGAGCGACTACACATTAATAACTGGATCCCAACAGAAAAAACTGCTGCTAGTGTGGCAGTAATCATAGAGAATGACATCAAGGGTTAATGACTGTTAGTGGGATTTAGCACTGAAGGCAGTGAGCCACTAACACCAAGGCCATTAATACTGGAAATTGATGTGTGGTTTAGTAGACAAGTGCACTGTATCACAGATATGGCAGTACTTCATCAGAATAAAGCTTCCCTCATATATACTGTATATGTGTGTGTGTGTTCTCTATGAATACCATTCTTCGATTAATGACACTGAATCCTGGAGGGGATAAAGGCTGGGCATGGCCTTCCCATCTTCATAGCCATACATACATACAAATGCCAGGCCGTCCTCCCACCACGAAACATACACAGGCTGACAACGGCAGAGAGTACAAGCACAATGCAACATTTTTACCTCGTATTCTTCGCACTCAATGAGCAGTTTGGCTGTGGTGATGCGAGACTCGTACGGAGGGGCTGCGTTCTGGAAAAAAAAGGACAACATCGCCACCTCTGCAGTGAGTGTTTACACAAGCATCAAAGAACATAGTTCTTTTCTTTCTCTGATAATAACATGAGCCAATTTCAAGGTACAAAATGTTCTGCAGCTACGTGGCTGTTAATAACAGCCAAAGTGTCAGCAGCCTTAGCTAAGATCGACCTGCTCCAGGAGATAAGAGTCATATCAGTGGAGCCACTGGGATTTTTGTATCAAATCATCACACCATCCCCTCTTTCATCACATTTTCTCAGCATCCGAGTGTAAACTGAGGGAAATTTGAAAATCATATCGTTGGCATTACAACCATTTTTTTCTCTTTGTAAAATTCCCTGCAGTAATTTTCTTACTTATCCTTTAAGTCCTTTCCTCGTGTTGTTTGAGTTTTCACATCCACTCTCACAGGTTTGTGAAGTGCTTGTTCCATCTTTTTTTATATTATCCCTCATTTCATTATCTCTTACTTTTTTTATCTCTACTGGCATTTGTGCTTGCTGCAAAATGCACTGTGACAATCCTGTTAGTTGAAAGTGCTTTATAAATAAACCGGGAGGGCTTATGAGGGCTGAATGCAGTTAGAAGAACACCAAACACTGCTCTAACTCACCTGCATGACTTCCTCTGTGCTGGAAGATGCTGCACTCTGTTTCTGGCCAGGAAGCCACAAACCAACGCTTCTCAGCAGGTATTCCCTACCTTCCTGAGAAAAATGTATATATGTGGAAACAGGTATATGTCAATGGTTAAGTGTTGTGTACACAGCTACAATTGTAAACAAACACAAAATGTACTCCCACAACACTGCAATAGAGTATTCTTACTGTTCATTTTGACTTCTACAGACCCCATCCTGAATACTCTATATGTGTCAGTGACATCTGGATTATATCAATGTTTTCAAAATTATTACTAGAGTATTCCAAAGAGAGACTTTGGTTGTTGGATGTGGGATGTTGTGAAGTCTAACTGGAGCCAGCCTGACCCCTACAGCTCACTGCCAGTATTACAGCTCCACTTCACTTCTATTGTACAGTATGTTGCAGCTAAAAAAGTACAAACAAAAAGTTTTCACTGCTAGCTTTGGGTTTATTTGATTAAGACTTGAGATATTTGCCTTTGACACGATGCCAATATCTCTATGCCTTTACTCACTGTGTGAAATTGTTCCTAGAAAGCAAGTGGTTATTTTATCAAAATAGTTTAAAAACGCCAGGCTTGATATCATTCATTTTGTTGCAAGTTTTATTCTACAACATTAAAAAAACTGTAAAAATGTGAAAATTATGTGTTTTGTTCAACACAAACATATAATGGTGACCTGAAACACTCCCACAAGTTAGTTCATCGAACTGAAAGTTCTTTCAAAAGAAGAAAAAAAAAGGTGCACGCTCTTAAACATGTGCCACATAATTTTAACACAAAGGTTTTGCCTTTGGCATCGTTTATCATAACAGCTGGTAATGCTGCAATACTTTAATTACCACTTGAATATGTGCAATGCTTTTCAAAACTAGTAAAGATAAAGAAAAGAATTATAAGATATCACACTACATAAGTGTCAGATGATTCATGCCAGAAAGTTCTGATGGCATCTCTTCTACCAGGCTGATCCCTCATTTCTCTCTCTTTATATCATTAATAGCTCTGAAATGCAACCATACCTTTTTTTCTGGAATGTGTTGGAGGCATCATAATTAAAATGTTTACAGTATTTTGAACAAATAATAAAACTGAAATTTTCAATGTAATACAGGACACAGATGATTTACACATCACTATTTTCAGCTGTAATGTTGATTTTACATACTGTCCACCTTTTTCTGATTTGAGTTGTATGGCTTTTGATCCCTTATATGCAACCGCATTTCCCTCTCTTGCATTTTAGTTCTGCCAATGTAAGATGCACAAAAGGATGCGAGGAGAAAGGAATCAAGGAAGCATGTTTGTAGAGACACGAGACATCCTTTCCTATAGTCCTTTCTTTGAGGTGTCCAATCCCGCAACTGATTTCTGATAAAAGGGTGTATTGGTCCATAAAAGATGGATCTCTTCTATCCTCCCTCATGTCTGTTCCAGGAAGCCTCCTCACTCAGTCCTCACTCCTCTGAGCAGATCATGGCCAAAAATACTGGCACCCCTGCATTTCTATCAGATAACACACCACTTCTCCCAGAAAACTGTTGCAATCACAAATTCTTTGGTATTCTCATATTTATTTATTTTGTTTGCATTGCAACAACACAAAAAAGCAGAAAAAGGCCAAATCTGACATTCCACACAAATCTCTAGAAATGGACTGGACAGAATTTTCAAAATCATCAAAAATAGTTTTATTTCCAGCCCGTGTTGGTCCTTTAATTTGTATGAAACTCACCTGTAGCAGTCAACAGGTGCTGGCAATATAGAAATCACAATGGTAACCAGTTAAAATGGAGAAAAGTTGACTCAACCCTTGTATCATGTGGACCACACTGAGCAAGGGGAAAAGAAAGAAGAGCAAAGAATTGTCTGAGGATCTAAGAACCACAATGGTGGAAAAACATGGTCAGTCACAGGACTCCAAGTCCATCTCCAGAGATCTGGCTGTTCCTGTGTCAACTGTGCACAACACTGTCAAGACGTTTACAGCCCATCGTGCTGTAGCTAGTCTCCCTGGACGTGGACGAAACAGAAAAACAGATGACAATGAAGGATTGTTTGAATAGTGGATAAAGAACCTCGATGAACTTCCAAACAGATTCAAGATGACCTGCAGCCACAGGGTGTAACAGTATCAGCTCACACTATCCATCGCCATTTGAAAGATAAGGGACACTATGGTAGGAGACCCAGACGGCCCCACTGCTGACACAGAAACATAAAAAAGCCAGACTGGAGTTTGCCAAAACTTACCCAAGGAAGCCACAGTCCTTCTGGGAGAATGTCCTGTGGACGGATGAGACTAAAATAGAGCTTTATGGTCGAGCACATCATTCTACTGTTGTTAGAAAATGAAATGAGGCCTTCAAAAAAAAGAACATGGTCCCTAGTGTCAGAAAGCTGGGTCTCCGTCAGAGGTCATGGGTCGTACAACAGGACAATGACCCAAAGTAAACTTCAAAACACACCAGAAATAGATTCAGACAATGAGTTAAGAGAGTTGTGAAGCGGCCAGCAATGAGTCCAGGTCTAAATCCCATAGACCACCTGTGGAGAGATCTCAGAACAGCAGCTGGGAGAAGGAACCCTTCAAATCTGAGAGACCTGGAGCAGTTGGTCCAAAACTCCAGTAGAGAGGAGTAAGAAACTCACTGATGGTTACAGGAAGCAAATGATTTCAGTTATTTTGACCAAAGGGTGTGCTACCAAATATTAAGTTGAGGGTGTCAATAATTCTGTCCAGTCCATTTGTGGAGTTCTGTGTGGAATGGATCAGATTAGGCTTTTTTTTGTTCCAATGAAAACAAAAGAAATAAACATAAGAATACCAAAGAATTTGGGATTGCAACAATTTTGCAGGAGAAGTGGTGTGTTATCTGACAGAAATGCAAGGGTGCCAATAATTTTGGCCATGACTGTCAGAGTCTTGGGTAAGGATCTTCACTAAGCCCAGAAGTTGTTCCCGTTGAGTAAGGATCGAGGAATGGTCATATAAGAGACTTTGGATGTACCCAATATGACCTCAAAGGCTCACACAGTAATTAACACTGATATCAGGCTCTAGCAGCATAACCGGTCTGTGTGTGTGCATGTTAATGTAAATGTCCATCTGCTGATTAATGGCATAAAATTCAATTTGTTCAGAATAATTAACTCAGCAGATTTCTGCTTTAATATGGTGATAACTCATCTAAACTGTGTGTGTGTGTGTGTGTGTGTGTGTGTGTGGACTGACCTGGTTTCTCTCTGTACTGAACAGGTAACTGGCCATGAGCTGAAGAGCCTCGGGGTTGTCATGGTGATACTGTAATGCTCTCTCAATAAACTCTCTGCACTTGTCAGCAGCTCCCTCCTCCATGCTACATGCGCATGCACACACACAAATCTCAAGTCAATACCAAAGTAGTAACAATAAAAGGAGGTTATAATCATCGGTGTTTAAATGTATGTGTGCCAGTACCAGAGATCTGTTAGGTAAATCTCGGCGATGGAGCAGTAGGCTGCACTAACATCCTTTGCTGTGAGGAGCTCAGGGTCTTCATCCAGCGAGGCAGCAGCTCCAGCCTGAGCCTGCTTAAAGAGCAGAAAGCACATATTTTGAGAGGTGTGTAAAAGTTGCATCAAACATGAGCAAAATCAAATGAGAGTGAAAACAAGCTGATTTTTTAAAACAATCAAGTTAATCAGTGAGTGGAAATGTGCACAAGTTCTCTATTTCCTATATATATATATTCCTATATATATATAAACCTTTTTTTAAAAGACTGTTTTGACATGTCATAGTAAACACTGTAAAAAATGAATGTTGCCCGATTTTCATTTAGTTGCTTCAGTGCCAGGGTCCTGGTATTGTGCATGTTGGTTCACTAACCACTGAACAGTACTGAAGTTTGTTTCATGTGAAAAAGGCTTATAAAGAGTTAAATTATGTTGAACAGCCAATGTGTTTTCTCTCTTATATACAACACTTGTTTATACCATTTCTTATCTATACTATAAGCACAGTTGTTTAAATAGATACCAACAATACAATATGTTAAACTACTGAATGAAACTGGAATAAATCAATGTACACTGTTACAAATGGAAAAGAACCTTTTTTTTAAATTAAAATCAGAACACCTTCAAGTTGTTACATTATTACACCAAATCCTAGTCATTTTTGCTCCTTTACCTCAGTATTTACCTATTCTTGAATCTATGTGCCATAGAAATATAATTCATGGTTGTTTTATTACATGACCATGTAAAAGTTTCTGCTACTTGAATGACCATGTAAAACTTTCTGCTACTTGAACAAAAAAAAAAGGCACCTCAAAATTAGAATTATGAAAAAATCTATGAACATATTTTTGCATCAGTCCAGTACTGCAAATTCTTCAAAATAAGAAACTCTGATTCACTAGTCTCAACATAACCATGGGTTGTTTTGTTATTTTATATATATTTCATTGTTCATCACAACTTTGGGGCAACATAGTGTTCCCTAATTACCTGTAATTTATGTATGATTTGTAAAAATTCTAAGTATTAATGTCATGACAGTATAGGGTTTTTCATGGCACTGCCATAACAGTAGCATGAGTGTGTGCATTACCATGTCAGTCATTTAGCATTTTTCAGTGAACTGACACTGCTCAAAAGATAGATGAAAAACAAATACTGAATAGATTGTCCAACAGCACCCCCCTGTGAAAATAAATAGCATTAGTCTAGCATTAAGCCATTAGCAATTCTCCCAAGCTAAAGTAGTGCATCTACAACAAGTAAACCACACAGGGAATAGGAGCGTGTATAGGTGTTAACTCACTGTGGTCTGTGCTTGTTTGTCCAATGCAGACAGGAGGACCTGTATTCCTCTAGTGTAGTAGTCCGCAGCATCCTGGCCTGTATGGATCTGTCCCAGGTACATATATTTACTATGGCCTACATCTGGGCTCAAGTCCACTGCACGCAGAAAAACTTAGGAAGTTTTGTCAAAGAAACTGCAGCCATTAAAAGAGCATGGGGATATAACAGCAGTGATTCAGTACAATTGCTGGCATGCACACAGCAAAAATATGAAACCTGTGTAGAGGATATTTCCTTAGCTTTCTGTGTGTCTCCCAGTTCAGAGTAGATGTGCCCCAACATATCTAGAGCTTGCAGGTTGGTGGACTCCACATCCAGGGCTCTTTGACAGAAAAGGCTGGCCATCTCAAAGTCAAAACTGTCCATACATTCCTCTGTCTGTACAACACAAGATCAAATTACGTAATATGATCAGAATTAGCCTTACAATTTGAAGACATGGCAGATCTGGCTTCTGTCTTTGCTGTAGATATCTTCACAGTGTCACCTTCTCTAGTAGTTGTTGAACAGAGTACTTCTCAGCTGTCTTCTTCTTGGCTTTTTCACGCATTCTTAGTTTCACCCTTTCCTGAGGCGACAATCCAACAAAATCTGCATCTGTTGTGATAAGATAACGTTACTTTTGTCTCAACTGTTCTCCTAAGTAGATAAAGATAAGTTCATTTCAGCTAATTATTTGTTGTCTCAGAGCTTGACATGAACGTTATCATTACATAATTTTAAACTGCTAAATGAAAAAACACTAAACAATTTACCCTTGTTTGCGCAGTTATTTTTCTTCTTTGGCTTATTTTTCTTTTTGCCCTTAGCCTGTCCTCCCATAGTAATAAAAAAACACGTCTTATATTTCGTCAGTCTCTACCTTAAAACACTTTTAACCCAAAGTTTCATAAACACGCGTGGAAAGAGATGAATGCATACAGAGCGCATGCGCTAAGTAGTGACTGTGTGCTACGGAAAGAGGTAGTGGACATAACATTTGCGGTCCTTTTAATACTGACGTGAAAAGAGAATGTTTTTCTATACTTGCCGACGCTGGTAGTAATTGCATATTGAGCGTTGCTTTACCACTGAAGCAACCTTTACCTTTGACAGAACACGTTCTTTGAGTTTGAAGAGGACTTTAAAGTAAGCGCCAATTTAACAGCCTTGCTCATGGGCGGGCGCTCAATATGAATGACAAGTCTATAAACCATTGAGGTAACGCGTCGAAGCTACACCCCAGCTGGAATTTTATGGATTTCAACCAATGGGCAGATACGTTAAATATACGCACGCTTTTTTTTTCTTTTACAATTCTGTTGTAAATAAACGAATGACAGAGACGGTGGTAGTAGTGAAATTGCTACAAAATTTGTAATCATTACGGAATCCCAATATCTGACGGTGTATTAAGGTAAGTATGATCTATTATAGCTAACAACTAATAGTATGAATTCATATAACTATCGGCATCGCTGTAGTGTGAGAAGTGACTGAATGACAAAGCAATGAAAGATTGGCTACTAGTAGTAATGCTAATGCTAACTGCTGACATTACTAAGCCAATTCAGTTTCACAACAGTGTAAGGTAATAACGCCACCACAGAAATACTTAACTAACCATTATCTTGTTGTCCATACTTTTATTGCTAACTATCTATTTTAACTAAAATGGGACCTTAACGCTGCTGTTAGCTTTCTAGCTTGTTTGTAAATCGAGAGTATAAAGCATTGCTCATATGTAAAAATAGCCTTAAATCGCGCGACTGTCACTGTAGAAATGCTATTAGTCTATCGGTGCTAAACGTCGTAGTTGCTTTAGACAGTAGTCTCAGTGTGGTTCTGTCCTATTACTTTGCGTACTACTATGGTTAAGAGTTACACTAATGTCGTTCCTACCCCCAGTGTGCTGCCAGCCACTAGAGACAGACTGAGGGTAGCTACAATAGTAGCTTGTGGCCAATGCCACAGGCTCGGTCTGGCAACCTCTGCAAGAGCTAGCGAGTTGGCTTCAACAGACCTCTGGTGTCCCCGCCCGGCTGTTGGACTGAAGAGGGAGTTACCGGTCGTGCAAGTTGACATGTCGGAGTTAAATAAAGAAGTGGTGGATTTGGTTTGGGGGAGACCCCCCAGTGGAAGAGTGTCTGCCTCTATCTTCCGTAGATGGACGCAAGGTAATGTATGATGTATAATGTATGTTATAAGTCTGACGACATGAATGAAAGTGCTTTTGCTTAACAGAACAGACGTCATGAACAGTGTATCCGGTTGTGATAAAAAAAAAAGGGTATAACAGGTGATTTCAATTGTTAGCTCCTCCCATAGACTGTAGATATTATACAGTGTATATACAATCTATGGGTCTGAAGGTCAGATAAGCATTGGAATACTCTGCTGTTGTGTATGTGGTTGATATGACCACTGCGCATAATCATTCCTGCACCTGTACATGGTTTCTCAGCCCTGCCACAGCCTTTAGAATGAATGTGTTTGTTTTAATGTTAACATTAAGCTGCCAATTGACTGCAGATGAAAATTAGCCTTTTTGGCTAACTATGACACTTTTCCATAATTTGCTGTTAATTGTGTGTTGCCTTAGTTAAACAAATAAATAAATCCATCCATTATCTATACTGCTCATCCTGAGAGGGCCGCCGGGAGGCTAGAGCCAATCCCAGCCATCACTGGGCGAGAGGTGGGGTACATTCTGGACAGGTCGCGAGTGTATTACAGGGCCAACACATGAATCAAATGAAACAAAATTAAATTCTGTGGCCTTTAGTGTGACTAGGACTGGAACTAAATATTATTATAGATTAGTTTGTCAGTTATTTTCACCTAAGTAATTGTTTAGTCTAACTAGGTTTAAAAAAGCCCTTAGTCCAAGGTGACATCTTCTCCAATGAACAGTCCAAAACCCAAAATACTCACTGTACTATTATAGGAAGTCTACACATCTGCAATTTCTTTCTTTTATTTGTGTCTTCATCACAGGCTTTGTTTTCAGTGAGAGTGAGCACACAGCACTGGAGCAGTTTGAAGGAGGGCCATGTGCTGTCATTGCACCTGTCCAGGTATGGTGTAGTTCAGTGTCCTTGCAGTATTAGCAGAGCCCATTTTCATTGTCCAGCATATTCCGTAAGCACTGACACCTCACAGACCTCATACAATACTTGCTCAGTGGATGGGAGTGCTTAAAATTGAATTGGTAAGAATGAAAGAGTTTAGTCAAAATTGCACCCATTCAGAATGTGTGCTTTGCACATGTGCACTCGGGGATTTTCCATTGAGCCAACTTTCATACTTGGCAGACTGACTTGGAATGTGGATCAAACTCTTGGGAGTCTTTCAGACATATAATATGCAATGTTGGCAATGCTTTTTTTAAAAATTATATATGACTGTGGACAAACAATACTTGGCACATTGTACTATGGAGTATTTTCTTGCAAACTTGCAGACTGAGTTTGTGTTTCATTGCAGGCTTTCCTCTTAAAGAACATTCTCTTTAACAGAGAAAGTTCCAACTGGAGAAAGGCATCAGGTAGATTGTCCACAGAAACATCCAGACTGTTGCTATTACTATTGTTTCATATATATATATATATTCGTGACTTGTTAAATCATGTCTGTTTTATGTTTGTGTCTGTTAGAGGAGGAGCAGAAAACAACGCTGTGCTTGACATTAAGTGAAATCCTGGAGTCTGCCTGCTCCAGCTCCTCCACAGGGTTCTGCCTGGTGACCTGGGCAAAGGGACAGAGCCCACACATGAGTACACAATCACAGTTACAAATGCAGGACATGTCAGAGCCAGAGAGCAGCCAGTCACCACAGGAGCAGCAACCCTGTGAGTTCTACATCTGTCACATTCCCAGGCGAGATGCACATTTAGAAAAATGGAGCACAGTGCTTATTCATGCAAGCCCAGTCTTTGCCATTATTTACAAAAATAATAACTTTTGATGACATAACTCTTTGGCAGTGTGCTGATTTGCTGTGTCATACTTTGATAGTGCAGTGTATGTATGTTTGTTTTTTGTGCCTAGCTGCTTTGGCTGCAGAGGACCTTGGCTTTGAGCAGTTTCACAGTGTTCTTCAGTAAGTGTCATTTCATATTCGCACCACACCTAACACTGCATCCTTATGCTTAAACTCAATGCAGATAGCGTTGACATGAAATAATACTGTGGGTTTCTGAAGGGATTAAAACCACATAAATCCTGGTTTTAGTATTGCCAGCATGCAGTATTGAAATAGAGAACTAAATATATCTCAGAAGTGGGTGTGGAGGGGTTCTATTTGATTAATTTAGCCTGTTAGACTTGGCTTTCAGAGTGAATTAGTTATTTCACTCTGCTCACAAATTGCCAACTCATCATGTTCACTGATGGCCTAATAAAAAAAAAAACTCTCCCTCAGTACCTTTCTGACACAAACTAAATGAATGGAAGGCTACATTTGCCAGGGAAATATTGAAATTTCATCACATAGCACACTGTCAGCTAAGACTACAGTCAGCAAAAAGCAGTGCTGACTCACAGTGAAGAAGTGTACGCTAACTAAAAGAGACCGCTCCACTAAGGTGGAGTGAAAGGGGGAAGTGGCTCCAAACAGACGAGATAAGATTTTTCTTTTCCTCCTCTTTAGTAGATTTGTGCCACCTTGGTGAAAGTTATCTTTGTCATCCTGGCATGAGGAATATAATTCATCAGTCTCACTGACTGTGGCTTTCTAATACCCAACAGATCTTCTTTCTATTGACTGGGTCTTTAGTCATCTTGATGTTTTTTCCCCCTGCAGAAAGCGGACTGTAATGTCAGTGTCTGATCTCAAAGAAGAGATGCTGTCTCTCTACCACACCTGGAGGGGGTGCTGTGGAGTCTTGCTATTCCTCTACTCAGTTATCCTAACCAAGGTGAAGTAAATAGATAGATGGATAGATAGAGATTAAAAGATATTAGGTACTGAATGGAAACAATGAGATAGCTATTAAGTAATTTGAATGAAGTGATGAATGCTTAAAAATAGCTTAGAACTAAGTATTTTTACTTAAATAGGATTTGAATCACCATCTTTTAGAGTTTGAAGCCATTTTCCAGAAAAAAATCTCAAATAAATGATAACTAAATACAAACTTGTTCCTCCCTGTGCAGGGAATAGAGAATATACGAAATGAGATCCAGGACACAATGGAACCACTCATAGACCCTGTGCATGGTCATGGCAGGTATAAGAATGCCTCTCTTCACCTGTTGTCCACGTCAGTTAGACTGTCACAGGGAAATAAACATTATTGCCACCTGGATGTTCATGTGTTGAGATGTTTTATATTTTGTCAGTTTTTTATATTTTTAAATATTTCCTTTCTTGTATCATTTACAGTCAGAGCCTGGTTAACCTCCTTGTCACTGGCCATGCTGTCTCTAATGTCTGGGATGGCGACAGGGAGTGTTCTGGCATGAGTAAGACTTTCATAAAGTTACTGTATACACACACACACACACACACACACACACGCGCCATATTCACACACAAAAAGCACATTACACTCAGTGAACTCAATTTTGTTGATTTGTTTTTTTTTAAGTTAGCATTTATTTACCATATTTTCTGCACCATAAGGCGCACTGGATTATAAGGCGCAGTCTCAATTATGGGGTCTATATCTGTACTTAACCCATACATAAGGCGCACCGTATTATAAGGCGCATGCTAAAACGTAACGGAAGCAAAACAGTGAGTTTAGTTGAACTTTATTCTACTATTTAACAATACACTCACATTATTTTTTAATCAATCTTCTCCCACAAATCCACTTCCGAACCATAGATTCATTGATTTTGAATTCTTTCGCAGCTGCTCTATTCCCATTTACAACCGCGTAACTGATAGCCTGTGGTTTGAATTGTGCCTCGTAAGCATGTCTCTTCACTGGTGCCATTTTCGGGGGTCCTTAGACCGGATGACAGTCAATCAAGCGGAGCGCTTACCAAAGTCGCACAACAACATTTTTACAGATTTTGGAACTCAGTGCACACATAAGGCGCACCGGATTATCAGGCGCACGGCCGATTTTTGAGAAAAATTAAGGCTCTTGGGTGCGCCTTACAGTGCGGAAACTACGGTAATTATGTTTAGAATGAAAAAACAATTGTGAACCGAGATTTAAGCCATATCCATCAGAAGGCAATATATATATATTTTTTTTTACATCCAACGGCATTGTGGAAAAAGCACACATTAATACCAGTTTGATTTTGTTTAATAAATTCACATTTTATTGCTCTTCTTTTCCCTCGTCTTGTAGAACTACATGGTATTCATAAACAGGCATCCGTTGGCTTCCTCACACTTATGGAATCACTGCGCTACTGCAAGGTAAAGACACATATAGGCTCTGTGAGCATAATGTAAAAAACTACTTGTATAGAGTTCGCTCGTGATAAGCTTATGGATGGATTGTTAGATTTGTTTTTTTATATGAGGACTCAATATGAATTGAGATTGCCACTGAATAAGCTAAGAAATCAAAGAAACACACGAATGCTTAATGTTACTGTGACTGAGATGTGGGACATTTGAAATGTGTGTTGCACAAAGCGCAGTGAGAGCTCCCGTGTGAAAATATGTTTGGAAGGAACAGTCTCAACAGTCTGGCATGTGTACTGAAACACACATTTACTGAAAATAGAACACAAAAGACATCTAAAAATGCATGTGACTTGACACATTTTAGTCATCTTCAAAACAGGAATCTTTGAAATTTATTTAACATTGCCAGTATAAGCAAGCTCAAAAAAGATGGGAGTGGAGTGAATTCTCTATAACAGCTATAACATGTTAGGAACAAGTAGTTGGTTGCCAAAGTAACTAGATGGCTGTCCAGAGTGATTTAAGAGGACACCTCATATTAAATAAGGAGGGATTTGCTCATAAATATGCTGCTCATATAAGCTTCTGCCACTTGGTTTATTGTTGTGGTCAATGGAAATGAACTTCAAGCTAGATATTATACCACTATGCAGAATAGAAAGTGACTAAGAAGAAGATCCAAAGAAAATGAGATTCATTAAATTCAAGATTTTTATTTGCCATTTATGCATAAACAGACAGTCTAGGCATATAGGAATTCTTGTGCAGGACTCTCCTACAGTCAAGTAAAGAGTTTAAAGCCAAAAGAACGACTACCTAATCTAAGTATAAGATCACCCAAGAATACAAAAAACAATATTTAATTCATTACTTGGTACTATTTGTTGAGGCTCCAGAGAAGTAACTTCTTTTTCATGTAGTATTCCTGATAGAAATGACTGAAAATAGACTCATCATTCCTTTTCTGTGTGTGTGTGTGTGTGTGTGTGTTTCAGGTTGGGGCATTCCTCAAGTCTCCAAAGTTCCCTATTTGGATTCTTGGCAGTGAAACTCACCTCTCTGTGTTTTTCACTAAGGCAAGTATAGTACACTCATCCATAAGTGAGCAAACACATAATTCACACACACACACACACACAGTGTGTAATATAAGACAGTCTCCTCAGCAGGTTAGATAAACCTAATTATGGAATGTGCTTAAGAGATTTAATATAGTGCAGGTCAGATCAGTGTGGAGGAGAAAAAAAGGCAGAGACAGAGTGGAGGGGAAAATGAGTGCAGGAGATAGTCATATATGGCCAGTGCTGTTTCTTGGCTTTTCACCTATCCAGAATAAAAAAAAAAAAAGACAAAGCTCAATTTTTGCACACATAGTAATCTTCCTGGTCTCTCTTTCTTACACAACCAAGAGCACACAGTTTTAGTCTCAACAATCTGCGATCAGCTAAACAGCGTGCAGATCATAATGTATGGTGATGATGTCAACTTCTTAATTTCCACTGGGAGCCTATATTTACAGTACTTGTCTGTCTGCCGTTACTGTCAGGATAAGTCCAACTAAATGGGTCACTTACTTACTTACTTACTTACTTACTTACTTACTTACTTACTTACTTATTTATTTATTTTTCAGTTTTTGGCACCATTTGCCTGGGTCATTTCTCTGCCTTAGGATATATATATATACTGTAGCAAACATAAGTTTGCTCACTTGCTGAGTAGCTGGTTTTATTATTAGGTGGCAATTTGGTTGTTGTTGACATGTCATTAGAGCCAAATAAAAATCTCATTCCCACTTAGAGTAATAGGCAGGGATTGAATGCAGTAGTTGCACTCTCGAGGCTCGTGTTTGACAGTTTTGTGACATTCTGTGCTGCAGAATCTGCCCTTGAGCCGTCAGAAAGTACAACATCAGAGTAGGTAGTTTTTGGGTGAAAGGAATTACACTTCAGGAGTCAAAACTAGAATCATGTTCAAGCATTCAAAACCCATGTAAAATTCCTTGGAACGGGCCACAAGATCCTGTTCCTGTATTAGTAATCAGATACATTCATGTCTATAATTAAATGTGCAGGGCTGTGTCACAGGGTATCAAATGCTTACTGTAACTGAGGTCAACCCAGGTGTTGTACCTTTTAGCGAAACATTGGCTCTTGTGTGTGTTTATCATCTCTATCACTGAACATGTAACATAATACATTGCTATAGCTTGTGGATTGAATTCAAGTTTGCTTGTAGCAAATTGATTCTCCCTGCTGTTGTAAAAATGGCACCAGAGAGGCAAAAAAATCCCAGGCATTCATCCTCCATCACAATACTACAACCTTAGTATACCATTGATTAAAAGCTCAGTTACATGCATAAAATTCAGGCGAGTGGATCATATTTTGGCTCAAAGGTGACCCACAGTTGTCGTGCATGTGCTGATGTCTTACCAATTGCTACAAATCCCCCGGCACTAGTCACTGTTGCACACACATTCCAGAGCACAGGGAACCTAATACTGATTAGCATTAGCATTGCTGTGTGTGTGTGTGTGTGTGTGTGTGTGTGTGTGTGTGTGTGGCTTCAGGTGGATGGCTTCCTGTAGGGAATGTGATTCCAGAGTTCCCATCTGGATCCATTTGTCCCACTGGAAACTGGGAACACACATGAACACATACATGCATATATACTGACGTACACAGCTGACACTACAGTATGCCGGCTCGACAACCTTTAGACCAAGTTAAGGGGTGACTATATGGGGCACTGTGGTAGTAGACCTCACTCAGTGTGGCCTTGACCTCGAAAGAGAATCTGTGTTGAGCTAAGTTGAAGCTTGCTGAGATTTCCCATGCTTTGTGATACAAAAATACATACTGCCTGGTTATGTAGCTTCTAGCTCCCATATAGAACCATCCCCACAATAGCAGAAAACCTGATCCCTACCTCTGATGTGTCAGTGGCTGCTTCTGTCTACCACTAGGGACAATTATGTATTCCCCAGGGTCCATGTCAGTGTGTGACTGTGGCTTTCAGACCATTAGCTTAATACCATTAGTGTTTTCTTCTAATCTACCTACACAAAGGCCATTCTACCATTTCTGATCCCTACCCGCAACACCCCCACACTCTGTCCTCTGTTGTATTAATGTGTGAGCACGTGAGAAAGAGCCTGAGATTGTATAATGGCATGTAATGGGATCTGTTTTTGGACAGGAGTTTCTGAGACAGCAGAGGAAGGAGAGGAAGAAAAAGGGACAGTGAGGGAGCAGAGGGATGGATGATGGATGAGATTTACTGTACTGTGTAGTGTGTTTTTAACCTTTTCTCCTCTTTGATGTAACTATCCACTCTGGTGTACAATAGGTCAGTTGCTCAAGAAAAGCATTTCCCAATGCGCCTCAGCCAACCGCTTCAGATTATTAGTCCCTTGTGGAGGAAAGAGGAAGAAGAGAAGTAGAAAGGAAAGATGCACTTAAAAGAGCAGTGACTCAGGAAAGGGGATTTGGGGGATGATTCTCTTGTGACATTTCTCATCACTTTTTACTCTCCTCTCACTGAGTAATGAGATTCACAGGCTGTATTTCTGCTTCTCCAGGGAGCTACCTGTGTGTATGTATACAATAGACCTGTTCTGGGTCAGTGATCTACTGGCAAGGGGAGCAGCCGTTGCCTACACACACACACTGTGTCCTACAGAACAGGAGCTTAAAGCTAATTTTGGTCAGTTTAATTCAGTGAGTCATTATTGATATAACTGCAGTAAATATACATTATTGCCACAACAGGGTTGGATAAGTATGGTTGAAATCATCATCAAAATAGAAGACATGTTTTGTGACTAAAATATTCTAAATTTGAGGTTGAATTACTTCATTAGCCTACATCAGTCAGTGAAACACTTGTTCAGGTGTCAAAGTTAGTAAGAGACCCTTGAGTTTAGAATACTGTATCACTTTAAATGTTAATACTATGTAGCTTCTCATGAACAACAACAATCCCTGAGTTTAGAATACTGTATCACTTTAAAAGTTAATATTATGTAGCTTCTCAAGAACAACAACAATCCGTTAATAGTTTATTAATAATATATCATGATACAACAAATGTATGTATGTACCATTCAATAAAACGTTCATATTTAGCTAAACAAACAATAATAGATTTGTTTTTAATCTTAGCTTGGTAAGAATCAGTATATTGGACAACAGAATTTTGAAAATCGAATTATGATCATGTGCACACAACATGATGCAGCTGAGTTAATAAGCAGTGATACTGAATTATGCTTGTCCCACCCAATGTACTGAAGGGTGGGGACAATGATTAGTCACAAACAACATCAGTAAAGGGATATAATAGAATAGGAATTCTGTGCCTTCTGTTAAACAGGATTACTTTTTGTTGCTAGTATGATCATAGGGTGCGGGCCACACACAAACACAAACCAACAAAGCGGTATACATTAACAGTCATTAATAATCTTTGACATGTCAGACCAAAGGCCATTGTAGTAGGGTGAAAGGCTCTTTGTGTCAGTGTGTGTGTGCTGCTGCATTCATCCTTTTCCCCTGTGTGTTGTCCGCTGTTATAGGACCCGTCATTACGCTACATAAGTATTCTCTGGTGTCTCCTCACTTTTCTGGTGAGACGGTCTTTGTCATCCAAGACACCTCCATAAATCACTACTTTGTCCAGTCATTCACACCTGAAACACACACACACACACACACACACACATTGACATACAGATGATACTGCACACATTCCTTCTGTAGCAATTGCGATGGGTTTTCTGTATTCGAAATCACACGGGATGAGGTTCAGCTAAGGTGAATGAAACAAAAACAAACACACATAGACTCTGTGTAACAAGCCCTCATGCACAAAGACCCATTTCAGCTTCCTCCTCAGCCTGTCATGTAGTGAGTCTGTTGCTGCCTGCTAGGAACAAGGCAGGAGACACTGTCCGAGACCTCTGCTTTGTTGTTTTGAAACCGATCTCTTCAGACTCTCTATGGCCACTCAGAGCCTCTCAGGACACACAATAGCTCTTCAGGTGGACCAGAGGGAAAGAAAGGGTGCAGTAACTCTAGTAAAGTACTATGCCTACCTGTCTTTCCTGAAGTAGCTACCTGCTTGTGCAGATAAAGGACAAAAGGGAAAATGAAGAATGGAAGAAAAAGTCAAGTTTGGGGGGTGGGGAGTACTCTAAAACTGAAGTACCTAATTAGTGCAGGAAATGGTAAGTAAATGGGGCCAAAACTGGTCAAAAGAAACAACGAGAGGAAAAAGGCTCACAGAGGATAAGTTGTCAGCCTAAAAACTAGTGAAGAGAGAGCAACAGATGTGCAGATGGACAGAGTTTAAGTTTTGTTAGATATTTTTAGTCAAATAGATATTGGATAGATACTTTATGTATTAGAAATGTTTAGTGGAGATAGGATGTCTAGTTAGACTGTTAAATGCTTAGTCATGCTTATGAGTTTCTACAGGGTACATCTGGTCAAGGATAACTAGAGAGAAGAGTTGATGACTGTCAGCAGACAGGGTGTTTAATATTATTATTATGACGTGTATAACTGTAGCCTTAGCCATAATATGTTCTTATGTTTAAGTCACGACATGTTACTAGA
>NW_018128007.1:3415617-3432293 GCF_001952655.1 Monopterus albus | reverse complement strand
TCAGAGTTAGCATGGTAAGACGAACTGGATCCTACAGTTTCAAGCAGTGGTTAGTAGACCCACCCCAAAATGATTGAAGTGATAAAGAGCTTACTGGGATCTCAGCTTGGTTTTGTACTTTATCTAGGAGGATGTGATGCAGGAAACATAGCCTGGTTATAAGAAAAAGAGACTCACATTCCATATAATGTATGTATGTGATGTGGGACGTCTGGATGTGTTGTATGTTGTTTTTACTTTGTTCTTATGTAGCGTAGCTTATTGTTTCTGTGTTGAGGAGGTCAAAGGTTTGTGTCAAATGTCGGGCTGTGGGGACTGGAATGTGCTCCTTGAATTCATAAGGCACACTTACTAAGACCTGGCATTAGTGCTCAAGGAAAAAAAAAGGCTGTACTGATCCATAGGTTTTGGCAGGAAACGGGCCGAATTATTGCACAGATTCTCTTTTTTACATGCATAGTAGCAGGAGTTTCAATGAAAACACTGGGACACAGAAACACTTATACTCACCTTCCCTGTGGAGTGTTTTAGCACCATGACATGTTTTCCAACTCAGCAGCATCTTCCTCAGGCCTCTAATAAAAGATCAAAGCCAGCCAGACAAATCTGTCCTCACACACATTCACAGAGTCATATACCTTCTGTGTGCAATGTGCATGCTCATGATTCATTCTCCTTTCTATTCTTTTCCATGTGCTCATTCGCTTGATATTAGCATGTATAGATTAGCCATAATTGTATGTTTGTTTGTTAATGATCACTTAGCTAGGATTTGTCTTCTGATAAAGTGTCTGTCTAATATGTTCCTCTGGTATTACCATGTGATTTAGATTGAAGTTGTCTGTCTGGCTCTGGAAGATATGCATTTTAAAGTGTGGTAACTTAGCTTTTGTTCACCAAGCTCACTGGGCGTTCAGCTGAGTGATTGTAAAACTCTGGAAGATATGCATTTTAAAGTGTGTTAACTTAGCTTTCGCTCAGCTGAGTGATTGTAAATGATCGATAATGCTTCTCGTCACATTGGGAATGGGAATGGGAAGAGAGAGATTTTCTCAGTTCAGGTGAAAAGTTATAGTGTATTAAAACAGGAATCCTACATTTAGTGCATTTGTCTTTAGACATTGCAGTCGAGCGCTAAGGGACTTTCTCAGCACTTTATTCCTCCAGGAATGGCAAAGTGACCTTTGTTCGCCCCATGAGTGAAACACAGACATCTAACTAATGATAACTCTCCCGCCAGATTTATGGAGCCTGTAATGTTAACACATCAGGACCCTGTGTGACAGAATGGTATGTGAGTGTGTGTGAGCCGATCTGTGACTGTTTTTCTTTGCATCTGAAGAGCCGGCAGCTGGGAGTCATCTCTTGTCGATGTGTCCCCATGAACTCCTCTCTCCCCCTCTCACTGTCTCTGAGTAAGCCCTGTGTATGGTGAAACTCAAGCAGCCATCTGAGGCTCAAGCTTTAATAAAGGCCAGCTAAAGGAGATGAGCAGGGTTCATTTGCTCTCCAAAAACATTGTGTGTTTGTCCAGTGCATCGCCATAAACGAATTCCCTCCCTCATATGGAAGATCAGTGAGAACCTCCTGACTCTCGCCTACACACTTTGCATGGGTGTGTGTATGATGCTGTAACACCGCCTTTTTGTGAAGTATCTCATTTCATCCTCTCTTGTAAAATTATCCCTTTATATCTGCTGTAATATTTCTTTACTTAAACCTTTCTAATTAGTAAATTCAGGACATTTTCAAGGAACTGACACTCGCCATTGCACTTGATGTTATAATGCACTGAGGCATTTCATTTACACACATTATGTTTAAAAAGATTAAACACTGACTAAGACAAGAGACGGCATGAGAAAAAGGTCTTCGAATCTTAAGGGTTCAGTATATATAAAACAAAACCAACTTGATAGTTCAGTGACTCATCTCAAGGCAACAGTGTTTATCCCTGTTCTGGAGGCGGTGTCATGCTGCTACCGTGGTGTCTCTGCAAGATCCCAGTGTCTTCTGTGTAGTTGTTGTGTCAGTGCAGTGGGAAGAATAATGGCATGCATGCACTTCGTGGTGCTTTGTTGATGCCGTTCATGTTGTTGCCCACAAAATAAGTGACAGATGTCATCATGTGAGGAATAAACACAGATGGTTTGAGAAAGTTGTTGCATCCTGCTTCATTCTCTCAGACCTGTTCTTTCACAACGTGACTTTGGCATCATTGTCGTACCCTTGCTTATGCTAAAACCCTTGCTATAGAGGGAGTGAGAGGTGTTTAGTCCAGTCACAAGGGGTATCACCCTCTTGACTTGCGTACATGTATACTCTTACATTACTGCTTTCACTGCCAACACTGTTCTCTCAAAACTTCACCAACAAACAAACAGTGTAGAGCTTGTCATAAATCACTGGCTATATGTGTAAGATCTGATTTCCTGATTGTGTGTTTGGAACGAAAACAAGCCGTCTAACATTATCAGCAGATCAGTTAATAACCCAGTGTGCTCTGGTGAATTTGCTGGCCCTTTAGATTATACAGAGTTACACAAATGTGCACAAAGTACATTAGCAGTGCATCGCACACCGCTGCAAAACGTGGCACTGTGTGTTGGCTGCATGTCTTGACAGTAGTTTGTTGTACATTTATAACATATTTTTTATATAACATTAAATAGATTTCTTGGCTAACATAGCTTAGTTAGTTCTGTACATGTTAGCTACGTTAGCAGTTTCTTTCCTTGTAAAATTGATTACATTCTATCTCCCGTTCACAAGAATTACTCCCCAACAAAGGTGTAGCCTATTCTTTGTGGGGCTAACGTTATCGATGGCTGTAACTACTGTCCCGAGTTGAAGGTACAGAGAAATAGCCAGTCAGCTGTTTGATCAGCTTGGGGAGGCTGCCAGTCACAAACATTGATCCAAACACTGATCGTTGACTGACAGGTCATTCCTGTTGCCAGCTTACTTTTGTTTTCAGCTCGTCACTTCTCTTTTTCAGTGCACCGTTGTTTATACATTCATTCTGATGTTGCCTCTTCACATTCATTTGGCTTAGGCGCTCCACAAACACACTTAGGTGCTGTGCTTAAGCCTTTATATGGTTGGGGAAATCCCTGCATTAGTCTTGCTGAAGCCTTGACAAGAACAATCACAGTCTTTTAGTTGTGACTAGATCTAGGTGATAGTCTGATCACTTCTAATTTTTCAGTTCTGATGAAGCCACCTTCTGCTACGATGTGATCTAATTCTTCCTCTTTCCCCCTCTGTGCTCTCTGTTTCTGCAGCTTCCCCTGTCTCCTCACTAGGGTTGCAATGGTATGAGATTTTCACGGTACGATAACCGTCTCAGAAAATATGTTTCACGGTATTACAGTATACGGTATTGCACAGTATTAGTATTAATATTAGTATTATCATCAGCTACAACGACCAAAGGAATGAAAACAAAAGGGTCTTCTTTTTTTATTGCAAGTGACTAGGCCAGTTGATTGAGCTAGATTGAATATACACTAAAACGTATGGCAGTAATGAGAAATGCCGTCACAATGCTCTAAAAAACCATCGTAGGTGTGCGATAGCACAGCCAGACTGTTCCTGTCTGTGCCTTCATTCACACACACACACACACACACACAAGCACTTGTATGAGCTGGGAAAGTGTGTGCGTGTGTTTTTCTGGGGTCCAATCGGGATCAGTGTGAATCATTTTGTAAAAGATTAGAGATTAGCGTATGAACAGACAATGTGGGGAAATGATTTTGATAGTGCATTTTATGATCAACATGTGTATATACTCATTTTATTGTTTGGGATTAAAGTAATAAACAGGACACATACTTTGATCTGCACGAAGGGATGGTGTTCTCGAGGTGTTAGTTTTTGAGAGATCCAAAATAATCCCACACTACTGATTTTAATTTTTTTTTTTTTTGGTGGATGGTCTTCTTTGACATATTCTCTCTACCGTTTGTCCGCTGCATGTGGTGCCCATTGTAGAGTCTGATAGGCAGTCGGTGAACAAAGGTGCGCACATATTGCGTCTCTTTCCCCCCCCCATGGTATACCCTGAAACCAGGATACCGCTGCAACCCTACTCCTCACTTGAGTCACAAATTTCTATGTGGTCAAACATTAGGTCATACACAGCCTCTCAGCTTTTATACTTCTCTTTCTCCTCCTTTTTTGTTTTTCTTTTATTTATTTTTTTCTCTTTCTCCATCCTGGCTGTCTCTCTGTAGGAGATGTCCCTGGTAGGTCCAGAGTCTTCATCTGAACAGGCACGGAGAGTCTTCCAGTCATTTGATCCTGAAGGTAATGACAATATCTTATATTATTGTACACGTGATCATTATGCTAATGATTCACATCTCTGGAGCTTCAGCCTCCGCGCACCTTTTTAAATAAATCATTATACTTAATTTGCTCATCCATACACCAGCTATATGAGAATCATGACACACAGCTGTTCTGTAATTAATCCCAACTCTCACTTTAACACAGCTACACACACAAACTGAGAAAACAATATCCTGGCCCTGCTGTCTTTGTCTTCCCTTCTTCCCTGTGGAGCAGATGCATTTGTAACCCCCACTGCCCCCCCTTTACCTCCTCTGTCCTGTTTCCAGTGTTGTCTTCTTCAGGCAGAACGAGTGTCTGTTTCTCTCCTCTGATCTACACTGTTGTGATTTAAGCTGGTGAGATCAGCTCCTTTAACAGCTGAGTCAGTCATCCTACTCCTTCCCTCTGTACCTTGTTCTCCTTAAACCTCGTTTTTTTTGTCACCTCGAGGTGACTGGGGTAAAAGGCAAGGGGAAGGACCCAGAAAGCCACACTATCACAAGAGACAGATGAAGAGAAGATAGTGTAGTTTTTCATGTCAGATGTCTGCAGCGTTGATTCATGTAGCCTCAGGATTATGTTGTGGCATGTTTGTGCAGTCATGAGCACTTAAAGACCAGAGTGTGCGTTGAAATGAAACACTCAGTCTTAACATCTGTTGTGTATTGTTTTTCTTCTGCTCTGGAGACATGAGTTGCAGAGATGTTGGGAGCATGTTCACAACACACACTTGGCACTATCCATGTTGCAAGAGTATTCAGCCAAGGTTCTAGTAAATCACTAGTCGTAATTCATACTGTGCATTCATATTTATGCAGTGTCATTGTGTAAAGAGTGCTGTTCTTTGTTGCCATAAACATCATTATTCACTGTCTGGCTTGTAGGAAAACATGCAGATTTATAGAGATTATTTTGTATGGGGTGTGATAAAGTGTTGCACTGAGTCACTTCAGCAACAAATATGTAAACATACAGTAACTGTCATCTTTTTTCCTTGTTTTTCATCTGCCTCTTGCTGTTGCACAGAATACCAATTTGCATGTTTGCAGATCCACTTCTGTTTCCTCTGTTGGGACATTTTGCCCACCAGATGGTCTTTGCTCACACGCGTTGGTGCAGACGTGCACAAACACTTGCTTTGGCTACAGTAGGTGTCCCCACAGATCAAAATGCACATGTAAGCACATGCAAGAGGGGATGTACTGTACATAACGCTCACCTGTTCACACACTGTAGTGTATACACACATGTTGTAGCCAGCAGCACAGTCGAGTGCTGTATAAAAGACCTCTAAATCCGTCTGTGTCAAATGTGGAGTCACCACTGTGTTGGAGAAAGGGCGCCAGATGTCTTAAAACACAATACAGTGACTCACTAGACGTACACACTCAGAAGCCCACTGTCTCAGCGTGTTCTTTAATATTTGTTGTTTGTCATTGTCCCTCTGTGCTGTTGCCAGTTAATCTTCTTCACAGTGCCCTTTGGGTTTATGTATGTATCCAGACAACAGGCATCATAGGCCAACATGCTGATGTTTAAATTACATGCAATTCATAAGTGTCTTTTGGGCAAAAGCACATGTTATTGTTTAAAGTTTGTCCTCTCAGGTAAAGCGGTTATCATGGCCGGGGAATGTAGGTCGGAGAAAGAAGGGCCATATGTGTGTAGAGTGAAGGCTTCTCCTGGTTTTCAGCTGAAGCCTGTATTTAATGTTCTGTCCAGAGTCAGCCGGTGCATCAGTTTTTCTTTATCTCACTGTTGTTCTCTCTCTCTCTCTCTCTCTCTCCAGATAATGGCTTCATCCCAGAGTCTCTGCTGGAGGATGTGATGAAAGCCCTTGACCTTGTCTCAGAGCCAGAGTAGTAAGTGTTTGCATATTTTGTGTGTGTATATATATTTCAATGTGTGTGTGTGTGTGTGAGAGAGAGAGAGAGAGAGAGACACACCTGTAGAGCCGACTTAAGTTCCGACTCTTAAGTCACGGCCAGGCCAGGTCAGCCACCCTGTGCTCACGTTTCACTACCAGGCTACAGTAAAGTAAGACCAGAGAGAGCCCACTATAAAAGTTTAGCAAGAAAGAATCAAAAACACAGGCTTAGAGGGAGATTATTAACAGCAGGAAGAAAGACCGAGACGGAAGAAACGCTTTAAAGTGCCGCTTCAAACAGAAGCACGTTCTCATCTGAGGGAACAGTAAGGCCTAACGCTGCAGCTGCGGGCCTGGCTGAGTCACTGGACCCCTGATCTGCTCTGCAGACCCCCAGATGGCTGATACATCACAGTTGAACACAAAAAAGTGAAGGGACACACTCGGTGCAAGGCAGGAATTCTTCCACATGAAAAAAGCAGCATATTTAGTGCTTGCATAATGGCATCAAACCATGAAGAAGAGCAAATCCAGAATATTCATTGAAATGTCACTCACAGATACTCACAGACTGAAATGCCCCATTTGGAAAATTCAAACTAATGTAACATTAATTAAAAAAAACATTCAATACTGCTAGTCCCTCAGTGCAAAACCAGCTAATCACCGTCAGTCTGTACAGAATCCTTAAAGAAAACAATACAATAAAGCGACTCGTCTCCTAGCCGGAGGGTTGATGGTTCATGTGTCGAAGTGTCCTTGGACCAGACATCATTGTGTGAATGTTTGTGTGCACAGTGGGTGAATGGAAAATAGTGTAAAAGCCCTTTCAGTGTTCTTCGCTGTATAGAAAAGTGGCCATTTACCACTGGAATGATAGACACCACTCAAGACAAACATCAGCTGACTGCACTATAACCCAAACAGGAGGATGTAATGGACACGTGGAATAACTGGCAGTCTCGGTGTCGGCATTTTAAATGCACCATCATCTCATGCCCAGTAAACTTTTTAAATGATGGCGTCATATGCTCTCATTCGGTGGACCCACACACAAACCCACACACAAACCCACACACGCCCCTGATCCCTGTCAACACGAACCAGTTGTTTATAATGACATATTGTATTGATCCATGTAGAGATGTTCTCC
This sequence comes from Monopterus albus, assembly GCF_001952655.1. Lineage (NCBI taxonomy): Eukaryota > Metazoa > Chordata > Actinopteri > Synbranchiformes > Synbranchidae > Monopterus > Monopterus albus. The sequence continues at coordinate 3,424,935 of NW_018128007.1, read as the reverse complement.
TTTTCCCCTGCAAATGGATCCGAAGTCAGTTACAGAACGGCACGTGTCACTGACAGCTCAATGACAGTTGAGCAGGATCAGTGTCTGCTCTGTACTACTTTTAGTAGTAGTACATGTACAACTTTTAGAAGTAGTACATGTACTACTGCTAAAAAATCGACACAGTTGTTGCTTTCACTCTGTCTGGGCATAACCCTCTCTTCCCTCCTCACTGCCTTAAAAGGCCTATTTTTTATCATGGAGAAATAATAATAACACTGATCTAACATGTAGGAATGTCTGGAAAGCGGTATATTTAGTTGTGCCATGGTATTCATGAAAACATGCACACACTCACCAAAACACACATTGCAAGACCACACTAAGTAATAAGGGGATCATAAAGTGGACTCTGTATTCAAACACAAAACATCACAGATTTTTTGTTTTGTGCCCCTTTTTTTTTTCTAGGTGCATGTTCCTTCAGTCTGTTCTCTGTCTGGATTTCTGCATCTGTTTTCCTCTGCTTCCTTTTCTCATCCTCCTCTGTTTGTCCTCTCAGTGTCAGTCTGGTGAAGAGTAAGCTGGATCCAGAGAGTTTGGGCATAATCCTTCTGGGCCCGTTCCTGTTGGAGTTCTTCCCTGATCAGGTACCTGTGAGCGTGTGTGCAGAGGTGGATTTCCACTTCAGAGGTGCACACGCTGTCTGACAAATGTCTTCCACCAGTGGTGCAATCCACATCTCAGCTAAACGCATACAAGTTGTGTACACACAAACGGGTGACACTAATGTCTTTTTCCCAACCATACTGTATGTGGAGCGCTGTTTTAGTAAATCAAAGGTTTTGATGCCAACAACATTCCTGTGGTGTCTCATATGAAATCTGTGTGTGTGTGTGTGTGTTCATCATGATATGGTTTGAAGAGAAGCTTAGAAAGTGAAGTAAGGCGCCTTTATGAAGGAGGGTGAGTGAGGAAGGCAGAAAGGGAGAGACAGAGGGGAACTGTGTTAAAGTGATCAGGGATTTAGGGACTCACCAGAGAACGGCCCTGAGCCGCAAAGAAATTATACTACCATTAGCCAACTGGACACACACACTCAAACACACATGGGATTGGGCTGATGGTTAGGGTTTCATATATGGGCATATAAACACGAAGATCTCGACACACTCTGCACCTTCAAGCCAAAGTTATGGGAAGTGTTTGACTTTGTGTCATTATTCAGACATTTTCCTAGTGCTACACACATTTAAAGTGAACACATGGGATATAACATATAAGCTTTGGTTACAAGCAGAGATGTTTCACTTTGACTTGTTTCTGCCTCTGTGGGTCTTTACCTTCATCTCTGTGAGAACAGTTTGCCCAGGGACTCTCGAACAACATAACATGTTTTTCAGTCTGTTCCCTGTCTGTGTTCCAGGATTCAGGAATCCCAGACTCATTTCCCATCTACCACTACAATGGACTCAAACAGTCCAACTACAACGAGAGGGTAAGACATTTGTTCATGTTCATTTTCATATTAAGTAATGATGGTCATTCTGTTTTATATTCCCTGTTTCTCTCCCAATTACTTCTCTTCTTTTCCTGTCATCATTCATACCCACATGTGCGCGCACACACACACACAGTCTGAGGCAGCCGGCCACTCCAGAATAAACAGTAGCTATTGCGAGCCTAATAGCCTATCCATCCATCCAAAAACCCCTGCTTAGCCTTGTGTGTCTGTGAGTCATTTCAACACGGAGGTCTCTGTCAGCAGCCTAGCTGTGATAAAAGGTAAAACACAAGCCTATTATACAGGCTTAGTTTGACGGATGATTGTCAGTGGATGTAACTGATGGCAGTGCACAAACCTGGTACTCAGAAATATCACTTTCTTCATTGATCTGGTCAATAGAACAGTTATTTTCCATACTGCTACTGCAGAATGTTTGAATGGCAGCACATGTGTCCGCACACGAATGTTTGAATGGCAGCACATGTGTCCACACACACACACAAACACACAAACAGTATATGCATATGGCAGCAGGGCAAGGATGTGTTGACAATTCCATTCCCATAGCTCGAGATGGGAATAACAGGCCTGCTGATTGCAGCAACAGTCCTTTGCAGATGGTATATGTGTGTTAGCGAGTGTGCTTTGTATACTTGCATCAGCCCCTTGTATTTCACCCCTGACCTTCTAAGAGGAGGTGTCTCAGAAGAGACTGATGGAGTTGCAGCCTGTCAAAGCTGGCAGAAAGTGTTGAAATTTGTGTGTTTGGTTAACTCTGTGTTAACTGTGTGCTGACCTACATGTGTGCGTTTGTTTTTAGGTAGAGTATGTGGAAGGAACAGCTTTGGTACTAGGTTTCGAGGACCCCATGGTTCGGACAGACGACACTCCAGTCAAACGCTGCCTACAGACCAAGTGGCCCTATATCGAGCTGCTGTGGACCACCGACCGCTCGCCCTCACTGAACTAGCACTGAGACAGTCTGCGTGTGTCTTCGTATGGGGACGGACCACTACTGCTCCACACACGCCTCGATCCAGCTTCCCCTCTGCACGCCGACCCTGACAGATCAGCTGAGGCACATTCAATGCAGACGAATGAGAACAACACAAATGGATACAAACTGGAGACTTAAACTAAACATACAGGCCTGAGATCTCTTCTTTTCATTCTCACTCACACATTCCACACAAATGTAAACCCACCTTTACAAGTCATGCTCTTGTCCGTTCACCACAGCTTGTAATTTCACACACAGGATATTTATGGCTATTGAAATATAACTGAATGACTGTTTATTTTTTATTTCTATGGTTGTGCTGTGTGCCGACACCTGCTACAACTTAGCAGTAGACAGTTAGACACTGTTTAGGAAACAGACTGGTTTGGTTTAAGGACTGGAGCATCACCAGTCAACTGTGAGACACTACTGTTAATCCAGCTGTAGGACTGTCCAAGGGAAAACCTACCAAAGCCTTCCATATATGAGAACACACACATGTAGTCAGACCCACTGATAAGCATTTACGATGTAAAGGGACCAACCCAGATGCAGAGAACTGGGGATGTGAATTGGAGGCATTTTCACCAAGTTGAAGTTGGTTTACATGCACTGTGTGTGCGCATGCCCTTTGTGCACCACACATTGATGTTGGCCAAGTATCAATGTATTTATTATCACACTCAAAGGTTCTGGAATAAACACTTTTTGTTGAAATGCTGTGGTTTGCTAGCTCTGAAGTCACAAGGTGAATCTCAATTCCCTAATTTTATCATTCGTCGATCATCCCAAAGCTTTTATTCCTGCTCTGAGGGCGAGGAGGCTGCCTGGAAGAGCTACTGTATAACCAAGGATACACAAGTGCATCCTTCACGGAAGTCTGTTATCGACACACCCCTTTGTCTGAAATCGATTTGTGATTGCTTGCTTCACATGAAGACTCGAGGAAAGGACGTCTCATGTCAGTTAAAACATCTCCTCGGTTCCTCTCTCCTCACAGTTCCTTGGATGCAATTAGGAGAATTTGGATTCCCCTAGAGACATCCTACTCTGTGCATCTTCTTCTGATTAAATATGTCCTGACCTTAACATCGGACAGCCTCAGGTTTCAGGATGCCTGCATCCCCTTTTCCTCTAAAACACACACCATCAACTTTTATTTTCTGTTCATAGAAGCATTAAATCTCCAAGACACTTAATTACATTTCTATAAACAGAAAATATTTCTTCTAAGACAGAAAAACTGTATTTTACTGAAAGATTTACCAAAAGAAGACGAATGAAACGGTGGCATGTCACTACCATTTTATGTGTTACTAAGCTATCACTCAGAACAAGTGGAAAGTGTTAGAGCAGTTTCACTTTATGCTATTGCAGCACTTAGTCCTGGCTTTCGGTTCTTAACACAGCATTTATGCATTTGTGTTAGTGTATATAGATCATGTTTGTTCCACTGCATCTGTGCACGAGGTTGTTGTAATACCAGCCACGTGTGTGTGTGTGTGTGTTTAATGGTTTTCTCTAATGCCTAATCTGACATAAGTCTGATTTATAATCAGATGAGTTTGTAAAGAGAGATGGAGCACAGTGGGTACAAATATAAAGCACTAACAGTGAGTGTTTAATGACCTGCAGTAAATCCATGATCAGAACAAACTGGCAGACTGAGGATGTAACCTCGACAGGGTTTTATTTGGTGTTAAGACATTTTAGGAACTGGTTGTAGGTGGAAGTGCACACATGCTCACTGTAGGCAGTGAAAATGATGCTGGTTACCTCATTGACCACCTCATAAACCACATGATGCAGAAAAAAACAGAACAGAGTGTGAATCTGCTGTGGCATTGCTCCATCATCCTCACCCTGTCTTTCTTCTGTGAGAAGACATGTCTCCTACAGAATATACATATGTTGTGTTTTTTCTGTTTACCTTATATTTACATAGAAAGAGCTGAGAAAGAGCAGAGCCCTTTACCGTCTTCTGTCTCACACACTCATTAGTGTTGCACAGAAACAATCAGGGAGATGTTTAGACAAGTTGAACCAAGTCTGCAATCATTAAATAAAACGATACAAGAAGGGGACAGGACTGCAAGATGGATGGATGGAAGGAAAGGTGTCGAAGGACGAGAGAAGCACCTTCATCTAGCAGATCGAGGTTGGGTTTCTTCTCTTATTCTAGACTCTTCACCTCAGCTGGTTCTTATCAGCTCTTCTGACGGATACGCGCAAACTGTAGCGCTGGTCCGCTGCCGTTTTACTGCAACGTGACACTTGAATTCATCACTAATGTGTCCATAAAGTTTATTTTAGTTCAAGCAAACTCCGCAAGCTGACAAACAGCAGATCCGCTTGTATGGAAGTGGGTACAACCTTCATCTCTCTTCCACTTTCTTTCCACACACGCGCAGAAAACATGATTTTGATAAGAACAATGTCAGAAGTGTGCTGTGCTAAGTATGCAAACGTCTGTTCTGGCCTGTCAAATCTTCAAACTGTATGAAGATGAACGTATCCTGGTGTCGAATGAACCAAGTTACCTGTCCAGCTCCAGATATCTGCTGTATGCCGACATAGTAATTACTGACATAATTACAGGTGATTATTCTCAGCGGAAGGAAACGCAGCCCAGTTTTAACGACATCTTTGAACAAACTGGCCAATAAAACCTAGTCTATTAAGATGGTTAAAATTTATGAACTATTCTTTTTATTTGTGTGCATATGCGCGCGCAAATAAAGTGGAGTCAAATTAAGTCTTTGTTCCTGCGACTGTGAACATTTCTGGACTGGTTGTAAATCTCACTTTAATGCTATTTATTGTTTCAGGTTTGAGTCCCCAGCGCCACAGAAAGTTTTCTGTTGAAAGGAGCTGTGACGCGCCAGCCACTTAGCGCGCTTAGATGTGGTCTCTACGTTTTTGTGAGCAGGGCGGGGGCGCGGCTGTGCAGTTTGTAGCTGAGACTCCGGACAGACCCGGTGGTTTCGGAGTGTCAGTGGGTAGGTTTGAGGGAGCGCAGTGACCCAGTGACAGGCGGACTTACTCGGGACAAACGCACCTCACCTGCAAGGAGGAATATCTCTCCCTCTCCCAGTTCCCTCTCATTTTTTGGAATAGTGCGCAACTGGCTGTGCTTTGAGGATGGAGCGCGCACTGGACTGCGTTTGCTCCGCTGGGATGTTTGTTCTCGGGGTTCTCTCGGTGCTCTGGACGGCACTGGATGGAGTTTGGGGTTTTAACCTTCACGCAGAGCATCCTACAGTTTACAGGGGAACCGATGGAAGTTATTTCGGTTACTCTGTGGACTTCTACCAAGCAACCACTGGCAGCAACACGTGAGTGGCAACATCGGGACTGACACAACATAATACAAATATATAATGCAGCCTATGTCATGTACAGTAAGTGGAATAAAACTGTATTAATCTCTACTTAAATAAAAATTAAATAACTCTTCATCATATATGTTAGGAACAGTTGAAGTATGGAGTGCTCAGATTACTGTACCTCGCAGAACAAGTCAGAATAAGAGAAAGGAAAGAGATTTGTGAATGAGCAGTGTGCACACATGTTGGCATAGTGTATGCTCCCTCCTGCATGCCATGTGTATGTACTTTGGTTTTTCTTTTTCCCCGCCAGGATCAGTGTGTTGGTGGGGGCGCCCAAGGCGAACACCTCCCAGCCCGGCATCGTGGAGGCAGGAGCCGTCTACTACTGCCCCTGGCCTGGGCTGCCTGACAGCTGCAGACAAATACCTTTTGACAATTCCAGTAAGTCACCAAATTTTATTATAGCATGGACCAAAATAAATTCATCACAGACCTCCTGGGCCCCACATGGTGTAATTATCCTCATTATTCCCAAAACCTGTGTTTTGAAGGATTTGTGTTGTTACAGGATGTGAAAAGGAATAACTTAACACTTAAAGCTGGACAGACTATGAGACCTGAATTGTTTTATGAGTTCTCATATGAATACTTTAGTGAATAGCAGAAATTAAATTTAACAACTTTTTTTTCACGGAGGTCCAAGTAGGTCCTTCGAAGGCCACAGGTAGCCCTCAGATGTTGCTATTTGGAACCAGTGGAGTTCTACAACCTGTGCGTCTAACATGCGTGTGTGTATCTGGGTTGGCACAGACTGTTGCTGGACAAAAGAGAGATAAGACATATGGGTCTCATCAGCTAAGTCTAACAAAACAAAAGGTGGCTGGCGGGTACATTCGTGCAAGCCTACAGTCATTATGGTTTTCAGCATATTATCATCAGTGCTGACTGTGCAATCAGTCTTTGTTTGTGCATCTAACGTCTCTGATGCACACATTTCCATTTGAGTGTGTGTGTGTGTGCAAGAGGTAGAGAGAGAGAACAAGTGAGAAAGTGAGAGACAGAGAGAGGGGAGGGGGTAAAGTGCATGCACATGGGAATTTAGCTCCCCTTTGGAAGAAAAGGGGCTTGGGTGAGGTCTGCTTTTTATTAGATCTTGAAAATGTATCCCTCTCTCCTTGCGGCCCACTCCTATGCTTGTTCTTCATCAGTTTATTCCTCTCTCTTTTTCTGTCAATCTTTCTTTTGGAAGGACTTCTGTCATCTTTGAGAAGATTTGATGGAAGTTCCTCTGCGCTTTACCAGAAACACAAAGAATCAGAGCAGCAATAAGTTATTCTTCTAAATTTAACCCTTATTTAGTCAGAGTAGGTCCATTGAGAGGCCACCTCTGTTTTCAGGAACACCCTGATCACATTCACACCTGGAAGCTGCCCAGTATAACCACAGTCTAACGTGCTGGTCACTGAGTGCCTAGCTCCATTGGAGCAGCTGGGGTTAAGGACCTTGCTCATGGGCATTGCAGTGATATTGACGAGGGTGGGGAAAGTACTGCTTCATCACTTTTACCACTATAATCCTGTCACTGCACTGACTGGTCACAACCTCAATTCTCTAACCTAACTCAAGGAATCATTCTGCTGGGAGAACTACTTTATGTGACACAAAGAGAGAGATTCAGTTCTAGATGGAGCTGGGCTTCATGTAGATGAGGGTAAACCTCCAAAGTGAGGACCATTTTCTCTGTGCTCCCTAAAGTTAATTATAGGATATTTTTCACAGAGGAGTTAGTTGTATTGTGTTCTCAGGGAAATTTCAGGTTTTGGGGATAGAAAAATAAACATAGAGGTACAAATGTGTGTGTAGACTTGTGCATGTGCATGTATCTTTTCACTAGAGTGGTTGGGTACACATAAGGTGACTGATGACAGCGACCACAGACCCTTCCTTTATTACACATATAAAACACACATACACACACACAAGTGATGAACATCTCTGTGCACTGTATTGGTTAATATATATACATCAGCTTCGCATGCCTCTAATTATGTGTGTGTGTGTGTGTGTGTGTGTGTGTGTGTGCATGGCTTAAGTGACATTATGCAGAAGTCATGACAATGTAGAGGGAAGGGGGCTGGAATGGGGGATGATATGGGGCTAGTGCAACAGATCAGTGATAGATTGCATGTCTATGATTAGAGTGTAGAAACCAAATAAAGCAAAATACTTGACTGCTCCAGTGTCTGTGTTCTCCTTCTACTAATCCACTGTGTGTGCAGGCCCAGGCAAAAGTCCCTTAAGTGTTGTTACATTTTATGGGAAAGGCTTTGGTGCATATAAACCCCTCCAGTATCCTGATATATGTCTGTTTCTGGGCGGCAAATGGTTTTTGGATGTTTGTTACAGACCTGTTTAAGACATTGCTGTTTGTTCCTTCTTATCAAAAACAGCTTTCCACCCACACAGTCAAAGCTACAGGCCTGGGTCTACGTTACTACGGTCAATATCAAATTTTATTGGCACTGTTATGAACCGTCTCTTTCATTCTCTTTTTATGTCCTCGCCACTTCCTCCGTCTCTGTCTCCAGATAACAGAATGATGAAGGTAAATGGCACCAGAGAGCCTATTGAGTTTAAGTCACACCAGTGGTTTGGAGCATCAGTCAGGACACACAAAGGAAAAGTGGTGGTGAGTGTCTTGATGTCAGTTCATATCACACACGTACCTGTATCATCGCACATGCTTAAGGCATTTAGATGTACTTTAATGTGCAATATTCGATTATGTGAGAATAAGAGTGTTATTTGTTATTCAGGCATGCGCTCCTCTCTACCACTGGCGGACATTGAAGCTGAGTGGGGAGAAGGAACCTGTGGGGACTTGTTATGTGGCTATCCAGAACTTCAGCGCCTACACGGAGTACTCGCCCTGCAGGACCAGTGAGTCACTCTGCAACCCTGTCTGCAACTGCCTCCATTTCTCTTTTACTGTTTTCTATCCTCCCTTCCTTTATTTTCACTTTTTTCTCTGCTGTCAGTATTAATACAAATGAACTACATATAATTTGTTTAATTTTAGGATATGGCCTTAATAAACCATATCTTAAGGTGCTGTATCCTCCATCAGTGTAATGCTGTATATCATAATATTACATGAAGATTAAATACAGTTCACCCATTTTTATGTCAGCTTATAGAGAGCAATGCCAATACAAAAGTAATTTTTTATGCAAATAGTATATTTTAAAGATTAAGCTGCAGCCTGTCTTTCCTGAAAAAGTGTCCAGAGAGTCACTGTGACAGTTTCTATTACTATTACCATATCTGCAATAAAAAGTGATGGCATTTTTAAAGTGACTTTTCTTTTCTTTTCTTTTTTTTTTTTACAAACAAAATTCCATTCACCCGTGTTGTATTTGCTTGGCAACAGAAACCTCAAAACCTGGCCAAATAAAACCAGCACAGGTGGGAAAATGTGTGTTTTTGTCATTTGGATGGGCTGA
>NW_018128007.1:3413694-3415546 GCF_001952655.1 Monopterus albus | reverse complement strand
AGCTGCACAGCAAGCTGAAAATCCTCTCTCTCTGTCTTTCTAACAGTTCATCTGTTTCTCTCTCCAGTCCTTTTCCTTTTGTCACCAGGAATCATGTAAATGGAATGTCCTGCCTTGGCCACATCATGCCTCTAACTCTGTTTTAATCTTCTTCTTCTTTTTCTTGCGCTGTCTTCCTGCCACCCCTCTCACCCTGTACAGTCATATAAGGCACCAGCAGATTATGATAAGGAAACGTGCAGCCTACCAGAAGGCACATCATAAACAGCAGACCAAGCACAGCTCTTATCGTTCCTCACTGTGCACAGTTATGCATTCACACACACACACATTCATACTTACACACCCTGTAGTAATTGGTTAAAGGTTGTTAAAGATCTATGTTTTGCTGTTTATATCAGCGCTGACTCAACAAGACTAGCAGAATCACATTCTGAAGTCAGTACTTCTCAAGGGAGAAGTAATGCTGAACAGTTCTCAAGCAGGGAGGTTATTTCTTTATTTATCATGTGTCTGACTTTAATTTTTCTGCCTTCAGTAGTTAGCTTGCTTCATTCTGCCATAAACGTACCATAACTCACACTTTGTTTATGTGTGCACGTGCATAATTACGCATCATTAAACTTCACCTCAAGGTGCCTCTGAAATGCAGAACAGTAACGATAACAATATGTGCATGTAAGCTTTGTGTGTTCATGCAGAGTTGATACGACTTCAGGACTTGTGACTCAACTTGGACTCGGACTCAAGCTTTGACTACATTCAGACTTGGAAGGTGGAGACAAGCCCTCAAGTATATATATTTTTTTATAATAATTCAATTACATTTTATTTGTATAGCGCCAATTCACAACAAAAGTAGTCTCAGGACACTTTACAAGTAAGGTCTAGACCTTACTGTTATGATTATTATAGAGGAAAAACCCAATAAATCCCCTTTGAGCAGCACTTGGCGACAGCAGGGAGGAAAAACTCCCTTTATAATAATTTAGCATAAGATATTGATATTAAAACCTGTTCACCTGCGCCATGCTGTGTCTGGCACACATCCATTGAAGCGCACTCTCCACCTTTCTATAAATGATTTTTATGTATCAAATTGCTAAGCAATATGGTGATGCAATACACCGTTAGAAAGTTTGGAATATAAAATGGTGAGAGCTGTGTCAGCTGCGCTTAATGTGTGGATGACTCTGACTTGGGTAATGGGGACTCAACTTGGACTTGATTCAAACTCAGCTTGGACTCGACTCTGACATGACTCGGATTATTCTCTTCTGATTTGGACTTGACTCAGACTTGAACACTGGGGACTCGAAACTCGACTAGGACTCGAGGTTTAGTGACTCGATTACAACTCTGGAGTTGATGCGGTAATTTCGACACAAACCCTCCTCAGTACAAGTTTTTCTTAGTTTTCTCCCCTTTTCTCATTGAAGTGTTTCCCATGAAAAAAGTTTCCACACTGTTGAATGAGAGCCTTGCTCAAGGAAACGGTTGCTTAGACAGTTAAGATGCTGGTTCTTGTGACATGTTTTATTGTGTGGTTTAAAGGTAATCCAGACCCAGAGGGACAGGGGTTCTGCCAGGCTGGCTTCAGTGTGGATTTCACCAGGGTAAAGACTGCAGCAGCACTTCTGTATTATTGCCATGACACCCCCTTCACATATCCTGTTCCCTCACAAAGTGAAAGAGAGGTTTATTTAAACACAAGACTCCCTTCACAAATTTATGGACATGGGGAAGATGAGACCCTGTTTATCCCTAGAGGAACCTACACTCCCTGTGTGATCCATCACATCTGAATACAGTGGGCCAAATCCACACACTCTTTTTTTTTTTTTTTTACTGT
>NW_018128007.1:3412849-3413596 GCF_001952655.1 Monopterus albus | reverse complement strand
CATGCCCTCACACACACAGCTATATGTTATATTCCCATTAAGTCTCTTACAAACACACACACTCCCATGCACAAGCTCACTGACAAATGTTTTGTAACCTGACTGACCCTAACTAACTGTATTTATTCCAGGAAGGAAGGCTGGTGGTAGGAGGACCTGGAAGCTTTTACTGGCAAGGTAACTCCTCTGCAGTGATTTCATAGATGGGACTATGTTCAAATGCAAATGGACAAAAGAACCGAGATGAGTTTAACAGTCAGAGAAGCCCACATACACACACACTAATGCACAAGCCTTACATAGAAGAATGTGAAAAGAAATGTCTCTTTCTCTTCATTGTCACTCTCCATCTCCCCTCTCTTATTCCTTTCCTTCATGCCTCTCTCTGTCTGTAACAGCGTAACAGGAAGTGAATGTTTGGGCTCTGTAATGAGCTGATCAGGGTGTAATGGAGTGTGTAGAGGCTGCCCCGCAATTAAGTAAAAAGGAAAGGTTTTGAGGAGAGGAAGAAGCTCAAGAGTAGGCACTGGGGACAGAGAAAGGTTTGGTGGTGGCAGGGTGGCTGAAGGAGGGATAAAAGATTGTTAAGTAGATGATAGAAACATGTTGCAACTGGGAGTGAGACAGATGAGTGAAAGGGTATGTTAAAGAGTCAGACAGAGAAGGAGAGGAAGAAAGATGGATCTTCTTCGCAGTAAAAGCAGTGCTGAGGTCAGCTTGTTGGATATGCAGAGGGATGAAGTGCCT
>NW_018128007.1:3408274-3412815 GCF_001952655.1 Monopterus albus | reverse complement strand
ACTTCCCCAACTCCAGGTGTGTGTGTCACCTTTCCTATTCCCTCCATTCCTCCTCACTTATTCTAATTTAGAAACTTAGTTCTGTTCATAAGGAGCAGGGAGGCAGTTATTGATCAGTTCCACACACTCACTCCCCCGCTTTCCTGTCTTTGTAAACCCTGAGCTGTTTCTGTGCAGCACTCCGTTTCTCTAAGGATAGAGCAAGACAACTTGTGTTTTCACGGGGGCATCAGGGCGAAGAACAAGAAGGACCAAAGTGACTCAATGATGGTTATTTCGGAATTGCTACACAATAATTTAGGTTTATTGTTTGGCATTGGTGTTGTTGTTACATATGGTTAAATAATGAATGCTCCAGCATGCAAGACCACAGCAGACAGGCATCACAGACAGCCCTAATGGACTGCTCTTCTGTGTGCCCTCAGTGTTGCAAGGCTGCCTGCCTCCAGTTAAAACACTTCCTCTAAATGTTTATAAAAGCACTGAGCCTGGATTTTATGGTCTCTAATATGCAATGATTATTTTCAGCCTTCAGCCTGAATCATCCTTAAAAAACCACTCTTATATACAATCTTATTATCTCTGGGTGTAAATGACACTTATAATAACAATGACTAAGGTGTCTCATTAATCTCATTATTGATTGGGTGGTTTAGTAACATGATGATATAGTGATATGTTATGATGGATGATAAACTCATAGCATAGCGTAATAGAGACAGAGAGGGAAGGGGATGAGAGAGGAGCCGGAGGGAGGGTAAGATGGCACGCTTTCCTCCCCATCACTACACACATATTAAGGAGGATTTACGGTAGGTAGAGGAGGGTTGTAGATAAAATCTTCCATTTGTTTGACCTCTTACTCAACAGCAGAGGAAAGCCGTTGTTTGTGTGTGCACATTTAATTCAGGATCATGAGTGTGGACAGAATGGATGTTTTCTTGGGAGCTTTTTAAAGGAACATCAGGGTGTTTTTTCCAGCTATTTCAGTGCTGTCAGTGTTTTAAGATGTCCCCGTGGAAGACAAGATGTGTCATTAGCTATGTGCACCTTGATGTGGAGCGGAGGCCTCAGCTCCAGCAGGTTTCTATAGCAGAGTGCAGCGGTGCTCCCTTGATGGGGTCTGAGCTGAAACTGCTGTTCATGAACAGATGTGACGGTCTCATCCTGGGTGTTTGTTTCTCTCTGTCTATTTATGTGTGTGTGTCTAGGTCAGGTGGTGACAGTAGGGATAGCTGAGATACTGAATGGCTACTCTTTGAAGGCAATGCTGAGGAAGGTTCCAGGAGAGAAACACACTCGAGCAGCTGAAGACACCCACGATGACAGCTACCTTGGTAACATACCTCTACAAACACATACACATAAAATCACATGCTTTAATTTAAATAATAACCATAACTAAGCAATAATCATCATGTAAGACATAGAGTGCATGCAGACCACCTGAGGTCACTTCAGCCACATGTCATCATGTTTTCATCATCATCTGATTTCTCCTAGGTTACTCTGTGGCAGTGGGAGAGTTTACAGGAGACTCTGAACAAGGTGAGAAAGCCAACAATTCGTTACAACTAACCACATGCAACACCAGAGGAATCCCTCAGTAATAACATCAGCAGACACCCCGCAGCACCATCTGGAACACCACACGTTTGCAGCACTCTTTGTATACTTCATAGCTCAATGCTGGGAACACAGTGAGGGGTGCACTAGGGTGAGCGATAGCAAGTGGACAGCTGGGTGACAGAACTCAAAAGCATTAATGAGAACTGTCTCTGTATGTCTTGGCCACATCCCCAGGGAGCAGATCTTCAGGAACTACTGATAAAGGGATTTCCTGTCCTCCATTTCGACTGATTCTAATGATTAGTGGCAGATTCCACAGACCTTTTCAGGTCTAGATTGGGTCCAGAATCTCTTCTGGGCTTAAAATATTAGGTGGAAAAGACAGGCTGAATCATTTTATTAAAGATTTGCAGATGGGGAAGAGTGTCTTTGCCTTAATCTTTGCTGACCTTTTTCAAATGTGTACTATCTAGGCCAAAATTAATTCATAAAAGTACAAATTATTTTATTTTTATTGGTTGCAAGTCAGCTGGCATGGTGGAACAGCGCTGTCTCCTCACAGCAAAGAGGTTCCAGGTTCGAGCCTCAGCCACCCGATGTCTTTCTGTGTGGAGTTTGCATGTTCTCCCTGTGCCTGCGTGGGTTCTCTCCGGGTACTCCGGCTTCCTCCCACAGTCCAAAGACATGAGGCTTAGGTTGACTGGTGACTCTAAATTGCCCGTAGAGTGTGTGGTTGTCTGTCTCTAAGTGTCAGCCCTGTGATAGACTGGAAAACATTAAGGAAACACAGTAGCTATTTCAACAGAAGCACATCATTTTACTAGATAAAATATGGGGAAAAAACAAAACCTATCACAGTCAAGCCACATCTTTTTAAAACAATCTTTACTGCTTCTTCTTCAAACACTGTCACCACACACTCTTTTCTGCTGCTGTCACAAGCATGAACGCCTCCTCCCCCAATACCACTTAAGATTCCTGTGCATAATTTCCTGTCCATCAAAGCCACCTTGCTAATCACCACTTGGTGGGATCTTTACGGGACAACATTGCGTTTACATACTTCCATACCAACCCCACAATGGCTCCGAACTCCCTCCAGCACAACACATGTCAGAGAGTCTTAAAGTGATCGTTAAGCAGTTGTACATGCCCGTTAATGTGTTGTGATCCAAATCTTGTTGTGGTATTGTTCCCCAAACCCCTCTTCAGACTGGAGAACTGATTGTAAGTGGGAGTTCAGAGTGACGCTGGAGCTGGGAAGTCCGGGTTCATATGCTTGTGGTTGAGCCTGCTGGGTAAAGATGGGGGGCAAGAGGAGAGGATGGTCTTCTCTCTGAGGGTGGGACCCTTAGATCATCCCTTTACCCAGAGCCTGCAGCACCACACTCATCAATCAATATACAAGCAGAGTCCAAGCACTCAATCACTCAGTGCATTCTCAACAACACTCTGCTATTTGGCAGGGTGGGCTGGGAGTTTGAGACACACACACATACACTAATTTAAATCTGTCTTTGCTTTTATGTTAAACAGAGCTGATAGCTGGAGTCCCCAGAGGAGCACAGAACTTTGGATATGTGAGTATGGACAAATGAGCAGATTAGAAAAAAGGCACACAGAATAGATTTTGGTGCCAGAAAATGACATGTGTTGGGTCATTCTACAGCAACAGCTGAGAAAGAAATTCTGTAAGTGATATGCTATGGTCTTTAGAGTCAACACATCTGAAACCCAGTCAAACACTTTTCTTAGATGTTAGCTGATGAGACAATCAGCACAGAAAGAGGGAAATTATTTTGAAAGGATGGTATTTATAACCCCACTAGAATTACAGACACTCTGGATCTGGGGCAAGAAGCACTGAAGCTGTTCTCAAAGCTTAGGGTGGATCAGCACCATATCGCCCTATGTTGGTTTTTCTTTATGTTGTCTGTTGTATAGACATAAAGCTGGCAGCTCTAAATACTGCATGACATACAGTAAGATGTGCAGGATAGGTCAGAGAGTATGCATCAGTTTTTACGTGGAGACACACATGCAGACAGTTAAGTCTCTTATATTCATCTGTTGTCAGTCTTTAATGGCGTGACTGCCTGTACAGTGCAGAACACATAAATATATGTACATTACTTTGACAAATACTGCATGTGCCGCTGTACTGCAGTGTGTCTTGTGTTTGCTTATGGGAATGTGTCCCCAGGGCTGACTGTGTCAGTCCTCCCTAATGACACACAGTTTCCGCTGCATGTGGAGGGCGGTGACCCCACCTGACCCCACTACCCCTTCTCAACACACACATGACCCCTAATCCCTAACCTGCAGTGCATTTGCAGGTCTCACCATACTGTGGTCACAGTGTGGGTTTTATGTCTGGACATTGTGTCTGGTGCAAGAACGTCCCTGCATGTACAGACAGCACATTGTGTCATAGACGAGGCTTGTAGCTCACAGCTGGAGGAGTGTTATGAGAGACGCAGGAGCCATGTTAGAGCCCTGGCAGCGGAGCAGCTGTTGGGCTCGATCGATCTGGTTTCTTCTGTGACCAATCTAACAAGTCAGAGTAGAGAAGTTGACGTCCCAAGTAGTGATTCAATATTTGTGTTTACACATCCTCATCTTTCTGTGTTTGTAAGTCAATCTATGTTTAGTATGTCTCTGAGACATCTGTGATTGGATCAGTGTGTATCCTCCTGCATTTGTATGTGTATGTGTGTGTGTTAGTGTAGCCCCTGGCTGTCTCCATGTGGTTGTTATTTTAGGTCTTATGAAGGAATTCTCAGCTCCCGCCCCCCACCTCCGTCTCTCCCCATGACCAGGGTTAGAATGGGGGAAGTAGAGAAAGATGAGGGGAAAATGGTAAAGTCACAAAGAGGATGGTGGGGGATGAGATGGAAGGCGGTGGGGGGTGCCAGGACAAGAAAGAGGTTTGAGTTGAATAAAAGCTTTTATGCGGTTTCTGACTTTTTTCC
>NW_018128007.1:3388854-3408239 GCF_001952655.1 Monopterus albus | reverse complement strand
TGCCTGTTTGTCAGAATGCGCGGCCATGTTTACTCCTGGTGTGCTACAGGGACGAGGCCTGGCGCGTTATTAGTTGTGACATATTGTATCTGACAGTCTATCCCTTTGTTTTAGGTGGCAATGATCAACTCCACCAATCTAACCTTCATCCAGAACTTCACAGGGGAACAGGTCAGCGCATCAGTCTGGGCTAGACTCCTGGGCACCAAGCTTTTTATTTTTGAATTAATTAAAGTTGGAATTACAGACAAATCATATAACAGCATTTGGTTTATGGTTGAAAATACTTGTGTTTCTTCCTTGTCTGTCCTTCAGATGGCCTCTCCTCCTTTGGATATGATGTGGCTGTGGCTGACCTGAACGGAGATGGGTAACTAGAAAACCTCCCTGTCACTCCAGAAACATACATTTACTCTTCCTTATTCTGAGTATCAAAACTATGCTTTGTGTCCTCAGGACGGACGATGTGCTGGTTGGAGCACCCCTCTATATGGAGAGAGAGATGGAGAGCAAACCCAGGGAGGTGGGCAGGGTTTACTTGTACCTGCAAATGGCCCCGCTCACTTTCTCCAAACCTGTTGCACTCACCGGAACACACACTTTTGGGCGCTTCGGCACAGCGATTGCACCCCTGGGAGATGTCAACCAAGATGGATATAATGGTATGTTGAGAGTGGCAGACAAAGAGAAGTAGAGGGGAAGGAAAGAGAAACAAAAAAAATAAACCCCACAGGAAAATTGACTGGGGAAATTCATCTCAAAAAAGAGAGAAAGAAGTAGAAGGATAGGGAGATCAGGGCATTTAACAAAGTCCTATTTTGCGTCTCGGTGCATGGATCTCTTTTCTTGTTGCTTGAGAAAACTTAAAGCTCTTCAGCCAATCAGGAAGTGTGGCATTGAAAGGTTGTCTGTGTGAATTTGTTTCCTTTGGTGATGATCAGAACTAAGTCCATGCATGTGTAAGTGTGTGTGTCTGAGTTATTTTTAACTCACCAGATGTGCCCTGAGATAAAATCATCTGGGAGTTTTTGTCCTGCAGCCCAGAGTTCATTCCATTTTGATGTTTGTTTTATCCTCACAGTGATTGGACAAAAATACACAGGCACATACACACACACTATGGAACCTGAGGCCCAAATGTTGCATGAAACTAAGGCCCGTAAACCACTGGCTTAAAAATGAACGACCTGATGCACATCTGGCCCTTGTTTGACATCAATTCCACTGATTTATGTTTTATTTATTCATGAACATGTGTTAATGTGTGTCCCACCCCTTTAAACCCTTTGACCATCAGATCAATAACCGGTGGATCAATATTGAAGCTTTCTCTGGCTAGAAACATAAATCACATCAGGCTGTCTATCGGGAGAGGAGATGGAGCCTCTCTGCCGGCTGCAGTGACACACAGACTGAAGACTTGTTGAGAGTTAATCTAATAAGTACACATCTATATCTGTGCATGATTTCATTATTCAGCATTGTATTTTAGAGTCACCTTGGAAACTGATTTCTGCAGCTTCTCTGTACTAATGTCAAACTGCATTCAAGTATTCCTGTGGCAGTTTGTATGTCAAAATCACTGGCAGGTCCCTTTTCTTTCTGTAATGACAGCGAGTCTAATCTTCTTCCCATAGCAGAGACCTCATCACTTGTTTTCTAAAATTCCTTATAAAAGCAGAATCATTTCCTTTTGTCTTCATGGCTCTGTGCACTGTCAGCTGTCAAAACCTTGCAATTTAGCTAATTTAATTCATGTTGTGGCTGTTTTTGTTTTTAATTTTTATCAACAAACACTGGCTTTCTGTCACCATTGCTCGCAGTGTCAGCATGTTTTCCTATAGTTCTGGTCACAGTGAACCCAGTGGGTGTTCCATAGATTTACATCATGTGGGATGTTTTTGGGTAATGCCCCATGTGAGTGATGGTCAGATTTTTTTGAGACTTTTAAAAAAACGTTTACACAGCTCTTCAGTTATGTGCACATACCGCACCTAGACATACAGACTTGCAGGCATACATGCGCAGACACTAGCACCTATATACACTTGCATACACACATGGTTGCATTTATACTCTCTACCCCACAATCTGCTTCATGTGGAACTAGTTGTTTAGCTTCAGAGAGAGGAGGTCCAGAGACAAACAGGATGTCTAGAGGTGTTTGGACAGTTTCAGTATGAGGAATACTTTAACCATCAGTCATTGCAGGACAGTGCAGTACATGGAGGCTAAGTGATTAAAAAATAAATACTCAGATCCGTTTTTATTATAGTGAATCTGTTACTTTTTACATCAGGGCAGGTGTTTACAGTAGGCTGTTTGTTCTACAGACTGTTTCCATGTTTAGGATGTGTGTTTTGGTGCTCGGTTGTTCCACAGCTACAGTATAGGCTACTGTAAACGTCATGTGTGAAGGAATGTTTGACCTTTTGGTAAAACTAAAAGCTTATTTTCTCTCTTGTAAGAATCAGATGAGAGGACTCACACCGGTCATGTCTGTTCATTAAGTATGACGCTACCACCAGCTGCTGGTTAGCTTAGCTTAGCAGAGAGAGCAAGGTTAACTGTTTCCCCTTTCTGCATTAATCTAAACTAACCGGCTGCTAGCAGGGGCTTTATATTTATTGAACAGACATGAGAATGATAACGATCCTCTCATCTTACTTGCCAGGAAAGCCAATAAGCATATTTCCCAATGTTAAAACTTCTATTTTAAGACACAATAGCCAAGACCATTGTTCAATCAAATAGAGATGATGTGTTATTTAATGAGTTTCAGAGGTGCCCACCTTTAGAAAGCTAAAGAAGAGACAATATCAAAAGATGAGTAAAAAAAAAAAGGTTTAAAAAAAAAGAGGAAAATGGCCACGCTGACATTGTCCCCCAGTGCAGATAAAAGAAGGTCAAGCTCTTTTCCTTCTACCTGTATGTTTTCCTGCTTCTGCCTCAGAGGGGCCTTAACCCTGCTGATGTCTTAACCATGCCTCTTTGTGTCATCCCTTAGACGTGGCAGTGGGCTGTCCTTTTGGCGGAGAGGAACATGGAGGCAGAGTGTTGATCTTTAATGGTAACAGAGATGTACTTAAGCAAAGCCTGACCCTGAGTCAAGAGCTGAAGGCAGCCTGGACCCCCAGTGGCAGCTTGCCTGGATATGGATTCACTCTTAGAGGAGGCCAGGATCTGGACAGCAACCAGTATCCTGGTATATATCTACACTCAACAGATCAGTCAAGAAAGTCTTCACTGCTCAGCTCCCCATGTTATAATCTTTTTTTTCTCAGAGCTGCATTCCCTCACCTCCCCACTTTCATTCCAGCTCCTTCATTCCAGCCTTCTTCCTCTTCTCTTCATCCTTGAGCTCCACATTTCGTTGTTTCCCCTATGCACTCCTCCACTACCATCCCCATGTTCTCTCATGATGCTTTACTCCCCTTCTCTGGTAAAGTCATCAGTCAGAAGAAAAGGGTATAGATATGAGTGCCAATGAACTGCTGCCACATCCATTCTTAGGGGATTTGTAATACTCATGAAGGAGAGAAAAATAGACAGAGAAAGAAACAAGTATAATAATATATTATTTACCTGTTCAGTCTGCCAGACATTCAAGCCTTGGCCCTTATCCCTAAAACTGTGAGCAGACAAAGACGCAGTCAATCAAATTAAATCAGGAACTCTATACTTTATGTGCCACCTACTTACTTTACCAGATATCTCCCACTTTGACTTTAAAAAACATATTAGAAACCTGACTACAATTGTAAAAAAAAAAACCTAAGAAGCAAAGGACTTTATGTGAAGTTGTTTCTATCCAGGAGTTTGTAGTTCACGAGGACAAAGCATTTGAAACAAGCAGCTCTGTAAAACCACTGTTTTGCTGCCTTATTTTCTCCCTAATTTGGAGCCACTCTGCTCACAGTATTACTTTGGTTTTGTGCTTCCACAGATTAGGCTGAAAATGAGAATTTGTTTAGTTTTAGCTTTTTTTTTTTCTATAACCCCACTCCCTTTACCCCGTTTTCCTTTTCTTTTTCCTGTAATAACAGATTTTTTTCATTCCACAAACAGGATATCAAAGGAAATAGACACACATTCACATGTGTTGCTTGTGATCAATTTCACTGCCGGTCAGGAATTATATGTGTTGAGTGTGCGCCAGGCCCCAGGTCAGAACTGGACCTGGTGCAGGCGCGCTGCAAATCACAGATCTTACAGTAAATACACACAGGGGTTACAGGTCAGCTGGTGGGTGGAAGTCCTTAAGCAGGAGAAACTCATGGGTGGCAGAACTTTGAGCCAACATACACACATCATATAAACACGTACACACACACAAACACACAGCGCTCGTGTCTCCTGTCATTAGAGAGCTGGCTGACGGAAGTGAGACGCACACAGTGTGTCGTTAGCAGGGTAGTAAAGTCACACAGTTCAAAGGAGTCAGCGATGTTTGATCAGCATTATGAGAGGACTGCGCGGGTGTCTGGGAGGCCTGCTACAGCCTCCATAGGCTCCCATCAACATTAAATGTCATTAGTCTACCACAGCAACACTGAGAGAAGGGAAGGATGATGATTAGGCTTCACTTTTAGCTTTAATTGGTGTTTCCACCAAAACCTTTCCACGATTATATCATATATTTGTCTTTTTGTTTGGCAGTTCACAGTAGGAAACTAAATAACACAAGATGACAAAGAAGGCAAGACAGGAACAAAACCTAGCTACGCTCAGAAGGAAGCTTAATTAAACAGCAGACATCTTTGTTTGTGAGCGTGACACAGAACTACTACTGACTGTTTTGAATGTTGTGGCTGGAGTTAATGTTAGGGTCCGTGATGTACTGAAAGGAGGTCACATTGCCTCAGGATGCATTTGAGGATCACCCAAGGGGTCAAAGGTCAAACACAGACAATGATTTACCTGTCAATCACCCCGCCTTGCTTAGAGAGTGAGAAGTGTCAGGGTCAGTGAAGTGGATGTGTGTAGAGGTGAGTGGTCATCAGGCTGGTCCTTAGGTTGGTAAGGAGGTGTAACATTTATTTCTCCTTGTATATTCAGTGGCCTTTTTTCATTCTGGATGTGCTTTGTTTTTTTTTGAGTTTATCATAAAAAAGGGTTAGAAACTATAGGCCATATGTGTATGTTTCCCCTTGTCCTCATACATTTGTTGAAAGTTGCTTGTTCCCTCAGTCGTATCCTGAGAAATGCCTCCTCATTGTTCAACAGCCCCATCTTTGCGGTGTAGAAAATGTACTTTTCAGTATAAAAATGTAGTGTTTGTGTTTTATTGAATATATGTATTGTGGCGGTGAAGATACTGAATTTGATACTACAATCCTACGTGTGCATCCAACAATTCTGAAATCCTTTTCCACCGAGTGCCATTGACCTTTGGCACTTCATCAGTGAGGCTGGTCCCCTGCAGCTAAACAGACAGTCAGGGCAGGCAGCCAGTGACAGCTTGACAAGTCTGTCTAAACTTTGGATAGAAACTGTGTTTTCACAACTCAGTTACTAAGACTATAGCTGTGCCTAGACCTGGCATCGGTGAGTGGAGAGTGCATACTGGCGTGTCTGGACATTTATGTGTGGGTATGGTTCAGTATGCCTCTGTACACACACACACACTAACCTCAAATCAACGGTGGGAGGCAAGCTTTCCTGTGTGTAAGGAAATGGGATTGACATGAAAAGGAAAGTGGGCCGTTATTTGATTTAGCCCTCGGTGCAGCCATGTGCGCGCTCACATTCTTAACCCCAAAGGTGCTCTATCCTCAAATCCGTCTCATGTCGTACAGTGGTTTTGAGAGCAAACACAAGTGTTGGGATAAGAAGAAGAGGCACCCACTGTGTTAAACACATACAGTATAACCAAGGCAGGAGTGGAGTTAGATTTCCAGGTTACACAACTTCAACAACAGGATATATAGAGGAATTTAGACTGAAAGTGAGTAGGTCCCTCTCTGTCTCCTCTCCATTGCTGAAAACACACCTTGCTTCTGATGGCTTTCACAGCTTGCTGTTTAAAGGCCAAGTGCACAGTCCTCCCTGCCTCCTTTCTTTGGATCAGTTCCAACGTCCTCCTCCTGTGTGCGTTATACCCTTTTCTGTACCTCTCCAACTGCCCTACACAGCCCACATCTTGGGGTCCATTCTAAAGCACTACACATGCACACACACAGAGAGCCTCACACACTCACATCGTGGCAGAGCACACCCTAGGGGAGGAGGGACAGGGCTTAAATGTTTAATGTTGTGGTTTCAGGGGGACTCAGTTACTGCAGCCAAAGGCAGAAACAGATGTGCCTCTCTCAGATTCAATTAGTTCCTTTCTTCTTAAAGAGAGTAAAGACACAGCAAATGTAAAGTAAAGTCTACAAGAGTTCACTTCCACCAGCTTAGTCCAGTATTGTCTGCAGCAGGTGGCTGTAGCATTTTATCCTGATGGTTGCTTCTTGTGCTAAAACACAGGTTGATTAATCAACTTGATTGACATGAAATCAATGACAAACATGTCGATAATCAAGTTAAAACGCCAAACATTCCCAGGCTCCTGCTTTTCAAATGTGAGCATCAGTGGTGTATATCACAGTTTTGGTTTTAAACTGAATCAGTGTCAGTTTAGGGAGTGCTGCAACTGTAATGGCATTTTCACTATACGTTCACTATCTTATGGATAAATAATCATTAACTGCAGCCCAAGGTGCTTCTCACTGAGAAGCACAAGCTCTGTCTTTCCCACATCACTACTTTTTTTGTGTTGCTTTCCACAGTGGTGGATTGTACCCATTAAATGCCTCTCTTTGGTTTCACATTGTTTCAATCAGCATTCATACAAGTGCGTGTCTGTGTGTGTGCATGTGTGTGTGCAGCTTTCATTGCTATGTGTCCACTGGCCACAATCATTAAATATCAGCTCTATTTTAAACCCTGAGAGCCAATTAAAATTGTGTATTCATTACAAGATCCATGAAAAGAAAAATCACATATAAATGAGATCTTGTTGCTTCTAGCAATTAGGAGTTGCCTGTCACTATGCAGGCTGTTGGGAAATGTTGTTCTTTAGCGAGATGTGATTGGAGCAGTGGGCGGTGTGGGGCCCCCGTCACCGCACACACCTGAAGCACCACACTTAAACACATAGATACACTGCAATATAGTCTTGACATTCTGATATCACCATGCTTTTCCCTTCATTCATGACCGCTTCAGGCTAAATTTATAATCTGAACATGCCTTAACATGTGTGTTTGTGACTTCATTGTGCATGAATGTGTGTGTTAAATGTGAGAAGTATGTGTTTGGTTTCTGGAGTCCTTGAAATCAGTCCCATCTGTGGCTTTCTTCTAAGCTTTATTTCCCATCTCTCTCTCTTTCTCTCTCTCTCTCTCCTCACAGATCTGATCGTGGGGGCATTCGGTGCAGGTGAAGTGTCTGTGTACAGGTAAGATAGTGTTCTGTCTCAAAGTAGTCTTCTTTTCTTGTGTTTGTAAAACTCCTGAGTTTTCTTATCTCAGACTGTGTTATGAATGTGTGTGTAGGTCTCGAGCTGTAGTGTCTGTGGAAGCTGCAATGACCCTGACTCCCAGAATCCTGAACCCTGATGACAGACAGTGTCACCTGCCTCAGACAGACATTATGGTTACCTGGTAAGAAGAGCACACTTAAGTAATCTCTTAATCCAACTGAAATGGAAACTCATACCTATTTATGCATCTATTCTCAATCCCATTTATATTGTTTGCATTTATTGCCTTTAAGGACTTTTTCAAATCTTAATAGAATTTTCAGCCACCTCCATACAGAGATTAAAATGAACAATGATTTGCCTGCGTCAGTGTGTCAGTCCTGGATCAGCGTCTTTGTCTGTGCCATAGACCTCCACTGTTGTTCAAAAACAATTAAAAACACATCAGTGAAACACACCACTGCACTGGGTGACAGGTTTCCTAATTAGCAAACTCTAGACCCAAGTGTGAGGAGCTGGTGGAATGTAAACAAAGCTCGTGCAAGATCTCATGCATGTGCAGTTGACTCTGACTTGTGCTAACTTCAGGAAATTATGGCCACTCAGAGCCTTTGGGGCAGCTTAGTCAGGTCTGGTGTTTCCTTAGAAAAAAATTGTGTCACCCAGTGCGGTGGTGTGCTTCCCTGAAGTGTTTTTAATCATTTTTGAACAACAATAGAGATCTATCGCACGGATGAACAAGCTAATCCAGAACTGACAGCGGACAGCAATTCACTGTTGGTTTTAGTCTCTGTGTGGAGATTGCTGAAAATACCATTAATATAGGAAATGACTGGCTGTATGCTTTAACAGTGCTTTAATGCTGTGTTCTTAGCCAGGACATTTGTTTTTGAAAAACTGATTTTAATATCACTAAAAACGTCCACAAACTAAATTATGAAAAAATAATACTAATGAATGAAAATGTCAGCTGGGACTGGCTCCAGCTCCCCACAACCCTGTACAGGATAAGTGGTATAGGTAGTAAGCATGAATATTCTTCAATTCTTCATGAAACAAAAACATGAACCAACTAAGAAGTGCTGCCTTTAAAACACACCTGTCAATTAAACAAGCACTGTGTTTTCCCAATAACTATAGACTAGATCTCTTTTGTTTGTTTGTTTTCCAAAATGTTCTTCTAGCTCTTCACCACACTTCACAATTTGTTGTAATTTTTTCCAGCTGTTTGTAGCTCTGCCGCTTCCATTTGGAATTGCATTGCAGGAGAATAGCACCCCTCAATACCACACTGAAAATCAAGCTAAAAATGAGAAGCGACATCTTTGACTAGGGTAGAACTTTATTGATCCCACAGTGGGGAAATTCCAGACTAGACTTGATATGGTTACTTTTCCAGTATTAACACTCCAGATACTCAGCTGTGCTTTGGAAATTTGGAAACAAACCCTGTGTGTGTGGGTGTGTGCAGGTGAATTAAAGCAAAAGGGATCATAGTTTTAAATAAACATGAACCTAATGAGCCCCACTGCTGCACTGAACTGTAAATCTGTACAAGAAATCATACTGCATACTGGTATGCAGTAAAAAGTATATACTTTCACAGTTCACACACACACACACACACACACACACATACACTGGCAGATGGGCCAAATATTTCACCCCTGTGCTTTAGAGGTCTGCCATCAGCTAAGGTCTCTTTGTTTATGTGTGCAGTGCAGTCATTTAGCTGGACACTAAAAAAGCACACTCATATAACCTTAAAATTAAAATTTATAGGACTGTGCATTTAATTTGAAACTGCATAACTCTGTTTTGATTAGACTGTACGATAGTTCCTGTGAGCAGTAGGTTGGCTTTGAACAGGCTGGGGGTGAGTTAATCTAGTGGAACGTGTCTGAAGGCTCCTGCTACCTTTCCAGCGTTTGTTGTTGGTCCTAACTTATTGGGGCTGGAAGTCACTGTGGGACTCTTTGAACAGGAGAAGGCTGCTCAGCTAGTTGCCTTCAGAGTGTGCTTCTGGGTGTCTCTGTGTGTGTGTGTGTGTGTGTGTGTGTGTGTAGGGGTGTGTGAGTTGGCAGTGAGTGAAAAGGGAAACCAGAGCGAACTAAACTGTGGAATTCTGTCAAAATAAAAGTCAGCTTATTTATTAAATAAACAAATATATAATTTTGATAAGAGGTATGGAATGAAGGGATGAAGTTTTTTTTGGACACTGGAGAGATCCATGGTGCACAAATTTATCATTTGATTTTTTGAAAATTAATTTCCAGACAATCTTTGAAAACCCAAAAGGTCCTTTAACAACACTGACATCTGTCCAGAATCTTCAGACACCTCTGACTTTCTGGATGAAAAAAAAATATTCTGTCTGCTGCACATCTTTTTTCATTTTAAGTATTTTTAGTGGCATTGTATTACAGACAGTGGAGTTCCACCTCTTTTCCCATTTCAAAATAAAGACAGTTACCAGAATTTACATTTCTTTTTGGTCAATTCAATCACTTCTTTCCAATATTTATATTCTGATCCAAATTAATATGTTCATATTTTGCAAAAGAAGCAAGAACGTTTCTCATTTCTGGGTTTAAACAAGGAGAACAAGGGACAGTGTCTTGATGACCAGTCTATTAAATTTAATGTTCTCACTCATTAAGTAACCCAGGGTTGTGGGAAGCAGGATTTATGTGTACATTTTTACAGGGAGGGCCGGGTAGTGGTGGAGCACTGATGCATTTTGGGTGAAATTACATACAGTAATGACTAACCAAGAGCGAGAGCTGTTGTCAGTAAAATGGGGATCAGTTCTGCACTGCACGCACTTCATTTTGACATGCAGTGTTTATTAGAGTCACACTTGAGCATACTCGCACCCAAATGCATAACACACACACACACACACACACACACACATGCTCGCATGCAATGCATATAAAAACACACACGAAACCACCTGCATAGGTCAAAAGAACTTAAGGGCAATTTGTAAAATAAAAACCTGTATTTAATGACACACAAATAAACACACATTTAGAACAAAGCCAGGCAGGAAAACTCATCATTATTGTGTCATTCAGGGTCCTATGTAATTATCAACAAACACACAAGCATCTGTGCTCTGGTTATTAAGGTTTATGACATGAAACCAAAGAAACAACACTTACATGAAGTCGTTTACCTTATGCCATATATTGCTGAGTCGTCAGTGTAGAAGCAGGGGCGTAATCATTTGTAAGCTTCCTCCAATTAGTGGACACTAACAGCTCAGAGCTCCCTGTGTGGGAGTCACTTTCCTGTTCCTGATTAAAAAGGTGATAACACACATGCACACACACCTACGCACATAAATAGAGGAAATGCAGAAATGTTTTCCCAGTCTCCCATGTCTGTGGGTTAAATAGAGGTTGTTCCCACCGGCCCCTGGAGTATAGGAAGAAGGAGATGCCTTGCTTAGGGGCAGTTTAGTTATTGTGCATACAAATATGAAGAAGTGCTAATAATCATCACAATGTGTGCTCCCTCTTCTTTTCTGTTTCTCTATCTTCATCCAGTTTGAAGGTTGATGTGTGTGCAGCAGTGAGCGGTGTTGGGATCCCCAGCTCTGTAGGTAAGCAGCTGTGTACAGGAGGATGGACTGAGAGAGAGGGAAATGGGTGGGACAGTAGTTAGATGAGATTGTCATTAGAGTTTCCGGCTGGAAAACTGCATCAGGGTGGAAAACTGAGGCACAAGGAATGACATCAGCAGAGTCAGACAGTGGAGCTGTGAAGTATTGTTTCCTCTGTCTGGTGATGCTTACACCTACAAATGACTCCTTACTTTGTAACTAATGGAAGGTCACATTCAATCATGCAGGCACATTCACACATTTAAGGCATGTCTGGTTGACTCTCATTGTTTCTCACTTCACAACTCGACCTCTCTGTCATTACCTTCTGACCAGACCTGAGAGCGGAGCTGCAGCTGGACTGGCTAAAAGGCACCAGGGGCGGAGTTAAGAGAGTGCTCTTCCTGGACACCCAGCAGCCTCACCACACAGGGCTGCTAACACTGGGTCACAGTCGCCCACGTGCATGTCTGAGCTACACCATTTACCTGAGAGTGAGCAAAAAATGCATACACATGCTTTACATAATGTTGTGTATATGTTGCTAGATAAACCACACGAGGTTAACTAACTGGATATTTCTTTCCTCTTTGTCACTCTCAGGAGGAGGATGAGTTCAGGGACAAACTGACCCCCATCTCACTGGCTCTGAACTACAGTTTGGCTCCCCCTCCCCCCGGCCAATACCTCCCGCCTGTCCTCAACCACTACAGCAGCACCTTTCTGCAAGAGCATGTGAGTCAGTAAGCTCAACGCTGACAAATTTCAAACATCAAATCCAGTCTGGTCTAAAGCTATATTTCATTTCACCCACTTTCTTCGATAGAAAAGCGATACCTGGATACGAAAAGGCTTTCTCACAAATAAAACAAAGTTACTTATTAGTTAGGATCAATCTAATCTTCTCTTTTCTCAGCACAGGGAAGATGAAACTCAGTCTTTTTTATCACACCTAAACGTAACAGATTAAAGAGTTAAAATCTAGGATTCATCACAAAATCAGGAATGTGTAGAGAATGTGTGGAATGCAGAAGATTGAAAAGTGAAGAAGGGGTCTGCTGCACACCACACATGTTGAAAGGTTTCCAAATCTTCCACGTACTGAAAGTGTTAAACACCAAGACGTTACATGTTTTTCCAGTTTCTTCATCTTTTGTTTCCACCACTGATCTTGTGTTCATGCACACCCATGGACGACACAAGGTCATATTGCCTCGATAAAGAAGTCTTACCTAAGTCTTACCTAAGTCTTACCTAAATTATTTGGGGCTTTAGGAGCATTCTGTTGCTCAAGACCTGGAGAGCAGAAATCTAGTCTGTGTGTGTATGTGTCTGTATGCACAGTATACAACACCTGAATCCTGGTGTGTCTCTGTCTTGTTTGTTTGTTTGTTTGTTTCTGTTTTTGGGTTCATCCAGTTTATCTCATGACAATCCCCACCTCTGTGCCCCTCTTCCTTTCAGGCCTATATTCTCCTGGACTGTGGTGATGACAATATCTGTGTCCCAGACCTCCAGCTTTCTGCCCACATGTAAGACTGACACAGCCATGCTCTCTGACCTCAACCTGTAAACACGCAACACTTCACACAACTAAATACAGACACACATCCACACACAGCTAAACCCAAGAACACATCTGTTATTCCTCACACAATGAGCAAAGTTTACACTGAAGTTGCTCACATTATATATCCATTTACCATGTTGAACATGAGTGAGAGGGAGAGGGTGTTTGTGTGCATATGTGCATGTGAATTAGCCTGCTCTCGATAATGATTCCCGCTCTACAATGTCTCCATAGCAGCGTTATACAAACACACTGTCACCTTCTGCACACAGGCTCACATCCAGACGTTGTTGAGGTTAGCTTTGGGATCAGTGGTATATTACATTCATTGTAGCTGAGTGGATCACAAGTCCAATGAACTATAAAACTATAAAACAAAGTAGGAGTTCTTATATGAAACTGCAGCGAAGTTTGTCCTGAAATTATTTATGAAATTATGTATTTTCTTTGTACACATTCTCTCTTTTAAATAAAACACACCCATACAGGGACCGCTCAGAGCTTGTGATTGGAGATGACAATCTGGTCACGTTGACTATCACTGCGGTGAACCGAGGAGAGGGAGCCTACGAGACAGAGCTCCACACACTGATACCACCAGGGGCTGACTACATAGGGGTGAAGCGCAGGGTGGAGGTTAATACACACACTTACACTACACATTCTGCACATACATTTGTCTGAAATGAATTGTTCTGGTTTGATGCTGAGGGCCAGTAGTGTAGAAAATAGACATAGAGGATTGAATCTACTGTCTCATCTCAACTGAAGCATGTTCAAGAGGAGGTGAGCTATTTGAGACAGCAGTTACAGTATGACAACACATCCTGTTGTGTCTTTGTGGCATGTGTTTGTTTGACTTGATTACAGCAAGGAGATCAGTGGGGGTATGTTTTACTGGCAACTGCCCAGCGACCCTTATTATGATTTACAAGCTGCATTAGTGACCATGGAAATGGATAGGGTCAGCTGCCGTGTGTGTGTGTGTGTGTGTGTGTGTCAGCATGCGTGTGTGCACTAATGAGTGTGTAATGGGGCTTTTTGATTGATGAGGTTGTTACAGTCCTAGCATTCATCACTCTTCCTCTCTTGCCTCCCTTTCCCCTCACTCTTTCTGTTTTTTACTCCCTTGCTCACTTCCCATTTTAGTGGTGTTGTACTTCCCTCCCTCTGTCTTTTCTTTCCCCTCTTGACTCTCACCGCTCTATTTGTCACTTTTTCTTATCATCCCATTCACTGGTGTTCTTTCTCTCCCCTCCTCTCTTTTCCTCCTGCAGTCCTTGTCTCAGCCAAACTGTGAGTACAAGATGGTCAATGAGTCTAGGATGGTGCTGTGTGACCTGGGGAACCCGATGGTAGCTGGGACAGAGGTGAGTTTTTACATACAAGAGCAACATCCCACACACACTTTTCAATTTCAAACACCTATGTTAAGAAGCTGCAACTGTTACTCCTCAGGTTTAATTCACACTGATTGATGCTTTCCACTGATTACTGATCATCACCTTGACCCTCATTCCACACACTCTGGCTCCCATAAATATACTTAACACTCAATTTGTGTGTGTATTTCTGTAAGTGTGGTGTGTTATAATTATCCATTTAGCTCTTGGATGGTTGGCACATGCAGGAAGCCAAAGCTTTGTAAAGAGTGAACCATTACTATATGAAATTCTTCCACAAAGCATGTCACATGCACTTTGCAGTGTGTTTGTGATAAAGTGCGTATATTACTATGAATGCAGGGTTTTGCTAAACGTGTCAAGGACGGGCTTCTGAGCTCTGGAGGTGACATAAGGCATTCTGATAAATCAATTATGTGGTCATGTTTCACCGCTGGGGGAGGAGAGCGCAACAAGGCATTGGGAAGTGACAAGCCGTGTGTGTGTGTGTGCGTGTGTGCACTCATGCTCCCCTGCTAGCCATCCAGATGTTTCCCATATTTAACTCTCCCGTTGCCCCACTGAACATTCAGGAATCCATAAGCTTATGCAGAACATACCTCCATATATACCTTACTCACTCATTCCTTGTGCTACACGTCACAGCTGTAGCGCCTCACTGAACAGGGGGATCGGTGTAGGAGGTACATGCCAGAATGAAAGCTGATTTTGGCTTCAGTATTTGTGCCTATCACTTGTCTTTCCTCTTGGTCTTCAGTTCAGTGAAAGATGCTGATTACAAATGTCTTTACATAAACAAGGACAATAGTCTGATTCCTGTCAGGTCATATGAATCCAAATATTTTTGGCATTGAAATACTGGCATTTAAATTACATTTCTGGTTTGGACTCATAACCCTCAACATCATTGATTTTTCCCAGTGCCCTTGAACCTTTTGGCAATGTACATTTAATTCCTCTCTTTTTGTAATGATATTTATAACATTAATATTTTCATCTATCTATTTTAGTAGAACACTATTTTGGGGATATGATAGTCTTATGTTCTGTAAAATTATGTAAAATATCATTTAAAACCACAGCAAAGAAGACAATTTGTTACAGATTTAGCTTTACCATAACATAACAACATAACAGTGAAACATGCTTTACTGAATTTCACATCAAATGATGATTCTGTATCTGTTCAGTAATACTGGATGAAAATTCTTATTTACATTGTGACATTAAATGTTCTCATATCACCAGACCTAGATTTAGGCCTACGTAACTGGCACTGTTGCCAAAACGGGCAATTATGTCATAATGGTAAATGCAAAACATAGTGTAACAGCAGCACAAACAGAACATGGATCGGGCTACACATTTCTATCTGAATCTGACCTGTGCCTGAGAATGTGGCATCCAAACCCAACCCAACGATCTTATAGTATATAATGTCTGAACCCGACCTGAGTCTGATGCCGTTGAGTTTCTACAGTGCTTTTTCTCTTATCATTAAATGAAGCAGACATTTGAATGCGCCATCCATCTAAAGTTTGACCTATGTGTCTGAAAACGACCCAGACCCAAACACAATTTCTAAATTTCTGTCCAAACCTGGCTCAAACCCTCAGATAACTAGGGGTCCTGTCAGGCTCGGCTTGGGTATCCATATTCTAAGCACAAGTAGAGGACAGTCATAAAGTAAGTGAACTGACAGAGTAGTGTTCACTATGCAGCGGTATCTACCTAAACTTAGATAACTTTAGCTGCCATTAACCAACATAAGCTACTGGTCATTCCCTTTTTTTTATTTGCAAGAGGAAGAATGCTCTATCTCTTTGATCAAGTTACATGCTCTTGCTTTAAGCATACCCCATCTAAAATGGTTTCAGTGTCAAACGCCCCTGTAGGCTTGAAAAGTGACAACCAAAAGTCACTTTACTTGAAGCTCACCCACAATAGTCAAATAAATCTTTATTTGTTCCAGTGGATTCCAATAGTGGCAACTCTGACAGTAAAGCTTTAGAAAATTCTCAAAGCTCTACTTCAGTGATGCTTCCACATAAACCACATCTCTCAGTATTGTTCCAAACAATCACTCTTTTGCCCAAATGTGGCTAAATACGCTGCTTGTGGCAAAGCTTTGTAGCTTCCAGGAGGGCAACAGCCAAACACAGACGCAATGTATCCAACCATACTGTGGCAAAAAGATCTGAATACACTGAGCACACAGATGGATGACAGAGAAACCGACAACAGTGCACGAGTGCTCTGAGAAAGTTTCTGTGACTCACTGATGAATTTTCTCCACTGGGAAAATGTTCAGTTGTAACTGACATAAATTCAAGCTGACGAAGGACAAAATTGCAAGGTTTTAACAGTGACCCTTAAAGCCAGGGGGTGAGGGTTGAGGTCAAGAGAGACTCTTGACCTCTTTGTTTGCTGCCTCTGCAGACTCCTCTTTTCATGCTGTCCTGCTCCGTTCCCTGTGAGGGAGCATCAGAGCTGATAGTGATGTCTGTTCTCTGAACAGCTCGTGTGCATTTGGTGTCTGTCTGATCTTTCCTGCCTGGCTCTGTAATGTGTCCAGTAAAGATGGCCTGTGTTTGTAGTCCTGCACTTCATCCCTCACCCCCCTCCAGGCCTGCCTCTTGAAGTGTTCCTGCAAGCCTGCATGCTGTCATAGCCCTCTCTGGACCATGTGTTTGACCTGTTGTTCAGCAGAGCTCACACACACATGTACACACAGAGTTGTCACACAGTTAATGATGAATCAACCCCTCCACATGCTTTGAGTTAGCGTGGAGGACGGGGGATTTAAACTGGGGAGAGACAAGAAACTTTACTGGAGCTTTTAAGAGTCTGTAGTCTGGATTTTCTCAGATTTTAGATTTTTTTTTGCACATGCACAAACCGTCTGCCTATGTAATAACAGAAGAGGATCTAGTTAGCAGGGGTTTACTGTGGCCTTTTATGTACAGATACATCTTATTTCTATCCTCTCTGTCATTTCTCGTTAACTGTCCTCCTTTTTCCCCTTCCACATGTTTTTTAATACATTCTCTTTTTTTCTCCATACTCCTGCCTAGTTGTCTGTCGGTTTGAGGTTTTCTGTCCAAAGGCTGGAAGATGCCGGACCAAAAATCAGCTTTGAGCTGCAAATCCACAGGTGACACAGCCACCGACACTCACTCAAACACACACACACACACACACACACACACACAAAGAGCTGTTTGTCTTTCTTCTGAGCCATGTAAACAGGTTCTGTGTCTGTCCTGAGCCTGTCACTGTCTGTGGTCTGATGAAACTAACCACAGAGACAGAAGAAGGCAAGATGGCTCAAAGGAACTCTGGAGATGAGAGGCGCTCTACACAACATGTCCACTGTTTGCTCTGTCATACTGATTCCAGTACATCACTAGACGGAGACGGTTAAATGCAGGCCAAGCCCAATGCCAGAGGAGTTCTTCTTGGAGGCAGCTGAACATAAAAATACAACTTTATTAGGAACTTTCCTAAGCCTTTGGTTTCACTCACATTGTATCACAGCCTCCTGTGAATTGTTTGCAAATAGAGTTTAAAGCATAGTCAATGTGGTGTTAGTGCCTTAGATTTGATTTAATTGTGAATCTCTCCACAGCTCCAACAAGGATAACTCCAAAAGCAACCCAGTCAGTTTGAGTCTGTCCATTGTTGCCAAAGCTCAGCTTGATTTACGTGGGTAAGTCAAACATTTTTGAAGTGAGAAGACAGTGTCTTTGCCACGGGACAGTGACAAAAGATTTTCTTGTTGTCTGCTTCTTAAAGACACAATTGATCTGGTTTCAATCTAAATATCTTGGTGTTTGCAGGATAATACTGACCCTTTTGTAATGTTTAAATTTGTGGAGCCTGTTTATATACAGATGGAAAACAGCATGAAAGCACATTTCTAGAAATAAATTTGAACTAATTATGTGCACATTGGATACTTGTGAGCCTTTGACATGTTCACAGATGCACATATGCTTGCTGATACATACACAAACACACGCACACTTCAAAGCTCGGAGCCTTGCATGACGTTGTTCGGGTGTGGTCAGTAGCGCACACAAACAGAGGGGGATCTGGGATTGGACACACGAGTTTGTTTAGGTACTGGCAACAGTCCAACCTCAACTGCATCCATCTAGCATTTTAAATTCTACTGTATATATATGACAAATCTTAATATTAACCAAGTAAGACAAAGTAGGTGGGGTGGTCACATGGTGTGCTTCTGTGCTAAACTATTTCAATTGCATCCCCTTTTAACTTCTAAACATTACGCCACCAGTCCAGAGCACAAACAGTTTTGTCCACGTACAGTAGATCAGATTACCTTGATATTTTCATTATGGTGTCATCAAAGGGAGAGAGTCATCTTTGCATCAGTTACATTTCCAGCTCAGGAAAATGTCCAGATTGTCATTTTGAGCCTTATTTGCAGTGCTGACAGCATTTCTAGTTTGGAATTATATATGGAAAGTATAGAGAGAATGTGAAGCTGATACGCTGCTGTGTTAAATTTTGGGTAAATGCACCATGTTTGGAGCATCATGCTCATTATCCATCATATACATTACATACTTCTAGAAATGTATTTAAAAACAATTAATACTGCCCCATAGAGCTACATACAGCAGCGGATGCTTCAACCAAGTCCAAATGTTCAGTTTGAGCACAAACAGGAGAAAAATTGATTCATCTGCAAGGTTTGTGTTATCTGCTGGCAGCTGCTATCTAGCGATAGCTCCTGAATTGAAAGCTTAGATCACTGTGCAGAGCCATTTTTCAGTCTGTTGCTCTAGTAGACTGGACCTCTAGGTCCACTCCAAGTTAGCTGCAGTCAGTAAGGTTATCCATTCTGAATTACCACAGTCAGTACAGTGAGAGCTCAACGATTTAAGCAACTTTTTAGTGAAACAAAACAAGAATGTATACAGATAAATATAGTGTGTACTTCTGAAAATGGTGCCCCCATACCAACATTTGATTTGATTTATTCTTTCAAGCATGTAAAGACAGTTGATATGTCAACACACATAATTTTACACATATCCAACAAATGCTAATCCAATATCAATTTGCTTATACCTAGTACATGCTTGAATGGAGTAGGAAGAAGTCAGACTTATCCAGTCCTACCCCATGACATCATCTTACATCATTGGTTTGCAAGCAGTATCTCTACATAAATAATTATCTTCTACACCACACAAGTAATATACTAAAAAAATTTAACAGAGTGTTAACATTCTTACATAATTACATTCTTAAATAATTATCTTCTACACCACACAAGTAATATACTAAAGAATTATTACA
>NW_018128007.1:3377469-3386649 GCF_001952655.1 Monopterus albus | reverse complement strand
GTGCTTGTTAGGATTCAACAAATCTACTGAAAAGCCTGACATTTTCATTTTTTTCTTTTCCCTATTGCCCCCGTTTTCCATTTTATTTTGTGGCCATGGGTCATTGGGCCCGGTTTCCATCAGCCCCCTGCTTCCAACCACAGGCTATTGGCTCAAAAGGTTGCAGAGCGCTCACATTTGAGGATATCATCCATCAAGTGTACATGCAGATGACTTCTGCAGAGAGAGACTTGGACTAACTGATTTTAGTAATGTTCAGGTTTTGAGCCAATATAGAACTCTCTAAAAGGTTTTTAATTATACGATTTTCTTCATATTTTATTTGTTTAATTCGCTCCACAGCAACGATTTGCCATTATTTGTGTTTGGGCTTTTACCACAACTGATCACAAAACAGTTTGGACATTAACTTTTTATGTCTCTGTTTGGTTTTCTTTACAGTGGCCATGAAAATAATTAATGAATAAATTAAATCTCTGTTTGCGTTGTAAAAAAGTTTGCAGACAGAGAGGGGTCGCAGCAGCCGGACTCTGCCCTCCGTTAACCATCCACCGACCTGATACATGTGCAACTCATTCTCATAAACTAATAGTGGTGATTACAAACAAGTGGCACTCAGACTCTGCTGTCACATGTGCTTTTGAGCCGCTGCAGTTTGTCCCTCAAAATCTATTAACTTCTGTAACAAATCACTTGCCTCATTCTGTACATGGGTCATGCTTGTTGTTGTTGGTTCCAACGCTCATCTGCCGACTCGAACGCGATGTCTCCCCTCGCCCTGGCCTCCCTTAACTTCGGCATCAACTCCCTTCTTCTCTTCCTCACAGACTCGGTGTAATCTTCATTTATATAAATATTAGGTCCTTTAAGCTTCTTTGCTTGTTGCAGTATGTGTGCCTTATCTTTCTCTTTCATCAACTTTACCATCACCGCCCTCGGTCCCCGATCAGAAGGTTTCCCGACTCTGTGAGCCCGCTCCATCTCAATTTCTTGATGAATTTGCAGTTTATTATTTAGAATCTCCTTCACTTTACATTCCGCTTCCGTCCAGCTTTCTCCAGCTGACTCCTTGATTCCCTCAAAGATCAGGTTTTTTCGCTTGGACTACTTCCAAATACTCCATTTTATCCGTTATAGCTATTAAACTCTCACAAGTTTTGTAGATGTCATCCCTTGTCTCCTTGGTTTGTGTTTTCTGTTCACCCATGGCAGCTTTAATCACATCCACCTCTCGCTGGGGAAACTGCAAACTCGTTTTTATCTCCTGTATTTCTCTGGTCATGACGTTGAATCAATCTCCTGTATTTCTCTGGTCATGACGTCGAATCACTTGTTTGTTTCCATAATTAGTTGCACGAAGCCTTTGAAGCTTTCCTGCTGTTGGTTCATCAGCGCGATGTACATCTGTTTCTGATGATCCACGATGTCCATTACTTGTGCCGCTCTGTGATACATTTCTTCTGCCTCTATATCCTCAGTCACTTCTGATTTATTAGCTCTTTTCCCTCTTTGAGGCATTTTAGTAGTTGTAAAGTATGTTCAAAGACTTGAATATTGTAATGTACCTTCACATTCTCTATATGAATGTTTAACAACTAAAAATGTTGTTTGTGTTTAATTTCTCTTTAAAAGTGTCTGCATATCTTGCAGACATGGACTTCTAGACCCTCAAATATGACAACATAGCTGTTAAACAATTTTTTGAGTTTATCTAACAACATTACTCATTGACCATATGTGCAGACAGATTTGCCATTTGCCAATGACCAATCATGTCAACATTCAATGGACAGTGAGTATTATATTAAGATGGACTCCAAACCTGATAATGTGTATATACATCAGTGTCATCAAGCTGTTTCTTCTCCCTTCAGGGTGTCTCATCCCTCGCAGGTGGTGCTGCCATTCCCACACTGGGAGCCCAAAGAAAAGCCTGTCAAAGAGGATGACGTGGGACCTCAAGTAACACATATCTATGAGGTAAATGCACACCTTTACATCAAAACACAGTCAGGCAGTTGAATCTTGTATGAAGAGCAAGGTAGAGTAAGTGTGTACTCAGAGATGATGAGATGAAGGAGGCTGACTGGTTTTGTTTTGTTGTCATTGGTCAGAAGGGATGTCTCTGCACAGACTGCTAAGATGAAAAGAAAATAGATGTGGAAAGTTGTAAGGGGGGGGGGCTTTGTAAGGTGCAATAACCAGCAACACACGTACAGTCAGATCAGCAGCTCTATAAAGTAGTGGGCTCAGGCTGATCAAAGGACTACAGCTGAGGAGTAATTACTGTTGTGAAGGTGGGAAAGAGAGTGAAGAAGGGAATGCTAGCAAAACAAGCAGAGAGGAAGGAACAGATAGTTGTTGTGTACAGTAATGAGTGCAGTAATAATCACTGAAAGGACAAACAAGGTCAAACAGAGGTACAGACAAATAGATAGAAGGAGAGCGGATGGCAGACAGACTGGCGAAACATTACAATGTGTGTGTGCGTGTGTGTGTGTGTGTGTGTGTGTGTGTGTGTGTGCGCTATACGTGCGATTTGTTTTTGTTTTAAAGGCTGCTCCGGAGTGCAGCAGTGTCTGACCAGTCCTGCAGCTGATAATGATTTTCATTTGTGGTATTTTTCGCAGTTGGCAGCTGCTTCTAATTAGAGAGGACAAGTTGGTTTTTTTTTTTTTTTGCTCTTCCCTGTAGCACCAGGATCGTGTCTTGTTTGGTTGACTTGCTTTAGGGTTAATGACCATGTGTGTGTGTGTGTGTGTGTGTGTGTGTGTGTGTGTGTATGAGAGGTATGTGAGAAAAAGAGACAGAGAAAATGCACGTCAGGTTAAAAGTTGAGGATTTGTTGAATTGATGGTTCATTTAGGATCATAATGAATTAACCCTAATTTTGATGAGGAATGATGAGACTGCAGGTTTTACTTGTCTTGTTAGTATTATCCTTGCTAACACAGCTGGCCTGAATCATCATCCCACAGTTATGATAGCCTCATCATAGCCTCAACCACTTGAGACCTACTAAGACAGAAAAGAGTAAAACCTGGCAACCTTTTTTTCCTGCTCCCTCTCTCTTCATCTCCAGCTGCATAACTCTGGTCCCAGCAGTATTCAGGAGGCTGAGCTCCAGGTCGGCTGGCCTTACCGTTTCCATGACGAGAACCTGCTGTACGCCATGGAGATTAAAACCGACGGTCCAATTAGCTGCCGGACAAACACCAGCCTCAACCCACTTGGCCTTCAGGTAACAGTCTGAAAATATATGACTATGTACATGCTTATGCATAAAGACAATTTTGTATTGCTTGTAGTGGGAATGAATGTTAACCATTAATTTACCTTTCATGCTCAATACCTTGCATAGTATCAAACCACCAGAGCCAGTGCAGTTTCAGACTTTTATTTATTACACTGCTTGCAGCATATTCATCTTTCTACTGCTCCATCATTTATATCCGCTTATTTAAAGTATAAGTGTACCCATTGTTCTGGCTGCTCCCTGTGTTCTTTTGCTAGGAGGGTGGACTATTATGCTAATTTGAAATTAATGCTGCAGTAGTTTCCAATATTTACAATATGATCTGTAGAATAATTTGAAAATAAAAATGCAGTTATTTCAAAAAGTGCACAGTTATAATCATCTACGAAATAATGAGTGATCACCGCTCAGCATTTCCCTCCTGGTTTGGTGATTGCCAATATAACTATCTGGTTGGACAAAATAAGCAAAGAGCCCATGTGCAGTTCCACCAATAAGCTATCATTACTATGAACTGTCTCTCCTTGTCTGTGTCAGATCTCCACTCTCCAGGACACACCTGAATTATTAGGTTTCCTGAGGAACACCAGTGCTCCTCACCGCCACAGACGAGCTGTGACCACTGCTCAGAGTTCTAGTGGTAAAACCTTGGTGAGCCACACAGTACATTCTTTCAAGAAAACAAACTAAACCAAATGTTTGTTAGTAATTCAAAGGTCTGTTTCCACTCCTCACACCCTGTTTCTCTGCAGAACTGCACTAATATCTCCTGTCTGAGGATCATGTGTGTAGTTGGACGGCTGGATCATGGGCAGAGCGCAGTGGTCAAAATTCGATCGAGGCTCTGGGTTCATACTTTCCTCCCGGTCAGTGTCTTAATTCATCGTGATGTTTTTTGAGGTTTATGTGTTTGTTGCTTTAAGGTTAAGGTTTGCCAAGTTTTATCACTATGCAACTAAACCATCTCAGTTTTAAGGTCCATTCTTGACCTTTGAAACAGCAGTTGTGACAACAGTTTCACAATAAGGTCTATTTAGTACCAGTTCTGCCAGTCCACGGGCACTCCAGTTATCGGGGTATCGCACTAATCAGCCTCCCTGGGAAAGCTGGAAAGGAGGCTCTGAACCTCAGATTCAGGAGGACCAATTCAGGTTGT
The DNA here is from genome assembly GCF_001952655.1 of Monopterus albus. Taxonomy (NCBI): domain Eukaryota; kingdom Metazoa; phylum Chordata; class Actinopteri; order Synbranchiformes; family Synbranchidae; genus Monopterus; species Monopterus albus. The sequence continues at coordinate 3,382,237 of NW_018128007.1, read as the reverse complement.
GGATGGCTGGACCAGCTCTTTACTCTGACAAGGTTACTGGACGGATCCTGGGAGTTTGCTCACCCAGTCTACATGTGTTTTATGGACTTGGAGAAGGCTTACGACCAGGTCCCCCCATAGGATCTTGTCGGGGTTTGGGGAGTAGGGGCTGCGGAGGGCGTGGTTAGGAGCCACTTGGTCCTTGTATAACCGGAGTGAGAGTTGTGTCTTGGCAAGAAGTCAAACATGTTCCTAGTTGGTGTTGGCCTTTGCCAGGGCTGTCCCTTGTCACCGAACCTGTTTGTGATTTTCATGAACAGGATCTCAAGATGCATCTGGGAGGAGGAACGTTTCCAGTTTGGGGACCTCAGAATTGCATCTCTGCTGTTTGCTGATGATGTGGTTTTGTTGGCTTCATCAGACTATGACCTCCAGGATGCACTGGGGTGGTTTGCATCCAAATATGAAGCAGCAGGGATGAGAGTTAGCACCTCTAAGTCTGAGGCCATGGTGCTCTTTTCCCTGGACTTTTCCCTCCGGGTTGGCAGTGAGTTGCTACCCCAAGTGAAGGAGTTTAAGTATCTTGGGGTCTTGTTCACCAGTGGGTAAAATCAAGCATGAGCTTGACAGGTGGACAGGGGGCCATCAGCAGTAATGCAGACGTTGTACCAGACCATCATGGTGAAAAAGGAGCTGAGCCAAAAGGCAAAGCTCTCGATTTACTAGTCAGTCTACGCTCCAACCGTCATCTACGGTCATGAGCTGTGGGTAGTGACTGAAAGAATAAGATCATGAATACCAGTGGCTGAAATGAGTTTCCTTCATAGGGTGGCTGCACTTACCCTTAGAGATAGTGTGTGGAGCCCGGACATCCGGAATAGGCTTGGAGTAGAACCACTGCTCCTTCACATCGAAAGGAGCCAGTTGAGGTGGTTCAGGCAGTTTATCAGGATGCTTTTGAGACGCCTCCCTTTGGAGGTCTTCTGAGCATGTCCATCTGGTAGGAGACTCCAGGACAGACCCAGAACAGAGATTATATATCTCATCTGGCCTGGGAATGCCTCGGAGGACTGCCAGAGGAGCTGGAACACATCACCGGGGAGAGGGACGTCTGGACAACCTTACTGAGCCTGCTGCCTCCACAACCCGACCCCAGATAAACGGTAGAAAATGGATGGATAGTACCAGGTCTGGGTTTTCCATTTATGTTAGGGTCAAGGTTTAAACTCAACTACTCTAAATGTGTTATTAAGAAACCAACATATGTGATTGGTCAAATAGCAATTTTTAAATAACAAAGTTATATTTGTCTTACAGCGGCGTAATTACCCCTACATTCTCAACTCCACGGTGTCTTTCATGGTCACAGCCATGCCTTACCGAATCCAACCCCCCACCCTGCCTCAACACAGCACCTCGGTAAGATGAAGGAAGTAATAAAATCTGTCTTTGTGTCTGACTGCAAGAAAGAAACAGAAATGTATTGACACCTAAGCTCCTATACCTGTCTGGTCTCTGTAGATGGGGACCCTGGTGTTATGGGGGACTCCAGACGTGTCATTTGCTGTTCCACTCTGGGTCATCATCTTGGCCATCCTGCTGGGGCTGCTGGTGCTGGCCATGCTAACACTGGCCATGTGGAAGGTACACACACATCCAACCATTATGCAACATCCTCAGCTTGTCTTGTGGTAGCTTAATGACTATACTAATCGATTAATTTGATTCCCTCAGTGTGGTTTCTTTGACCGGGCACAGCCACCAGCTAAAGATGACGTCTCTGACCAAGAGCAGCTGACTTCGGATCAAACAGGGGATGCCTAAGATGATGTGCGACAGCTCCTGGAGGACTGTTGTTTAGGGAGGGATGTGCACCTTCTGATGAATCAGATCTGAGATCTGTAGTTGCTGGGGGTCTTCTGCCTCTTTGTTGATGACACTAACTGAAAGGACAAACTGAAGGCTGCAGTGCCACACAGACTGGGACCCGAAGAACAAGATTCAAACGAGACAGACTGGGACCAAAACACAGTCAAGGTGCAAACATGTCCATTGTTTATCCATTGTGATAAGGAACCAGAACTGAAGACAGAATGGACTCTGTTGTGAAGACATTTTTATAACTGAACGTTTTTGTGTGTCTGTGTAAATGAGGCACAAAGAGACTTGAGATCTATGCACAAGTGCTTTTGTGAGTATCAGAGTATGTGTTTTTGAGTTTGTGTGTGTATGTATGTGTATGTGTGCAGGTACTGTACATGTGTGTGTGTTTATTAGGTGCCTCTTGTGTCATCCTTTCTTTCAGTTACTGAATTATTTCACCACCTGATTTAATTTATCCCAGTTCTCTTCAAACTGGGCTGTACACAGATTTATTACACACACACATAAAATGCAGCCAAATGCCTATACACAAAGGCACAATGTTAAGGTGTATATTTATGAATGTATGTGCAATATTTGGGCGTTGTGTGATAGTGAAGCTTGTTTACACTGGCATTATTTTATTAGAGCTTAATGTTTCGGTTGTTTATGTATATAAGTGATTAATTGATTTATTAGCTATTAGTATTACTGAACAACAAAAGCAATTGTTTATACTGATTTAAACCACCACATAACATTTAAAAAACAGTGAGGAGACATATGACAAATAAGTTATTAGTGTCTTGATAGAATGACTATAGAATATTTCTTTTGAGGAAACAGATGACATCTCCACAGCTGCAGTCCTCCTCTGCTAGTTCTACTATAGCAAAACACATTGAAGACAGACTGAGACTGTGTACATTACTGCACAGAAGAGTTTTGTTAATGTTGTCATTTTTTAAATCTTGTGATAATGTGCAATGCACAGGGAGGCAGAGCAGTAATCAGGATATCAGCAGCACCCTACATTTCATATGCCATGTTTTGGCAGTGGTGTTTGATTATTCATTGTCGTAGTTTTTGGTATATTAGGTAATTGATGATGAAGTTAGAGTGAACTCTAAGATTTTTTGCAAAAAGAGCACAAAAAAGATAAATAGGAAATGAAAAACATTAAACTCTCAGTGATAACATTGTCATCTTGTGGTACAGTTTCTTACTTACAGTGCAATACAATGTCCAGTGCAAGCAAATTGTCCCCTTCCCATGTTTCCTTAATAGTAATAGTGCATGGATGGCGTGTCAGTATTGTGCAGGTTACAATGAAATTTTAAAACACTTGAGGAGTTCACATACAAGTGTTTAGGTTAAATTGCTTAAATTTGGATATATTAGTCACAGTACTTATACTTTATTAGTTATATACAGGTATATAAATAAAATTATCCGATGTCTCCACCTCAGAGGAAAGACTGCTGCTCCCCCAGGTGGTGCAGTGTAGAAATCAATCTAAATATCTGTAGAAGCAACACAGTAGAGCCTGATGGCGGGACAGGGACCTCTTGTGGCCATGACGTGAACAAAACTCTGGTGATACATGTCATTTCAACATACAGTATATTAATGACAAGCTAAAGCATACATTTTTGAATGTTTCTTAGTGGCAAGCTAGCGGTTTGTTTTTCTTTTTTAGCTTAAACCTGATAAACTACTGAATGCAATTTCAAGGCAAACTGAACTTTTAATGTTACAGTAAGTTTTCCTTTGGCACCAATGTGTTTAGTTTCTTAAGATATATTTTGTTTACTGGCCTTTACAACATGACAAAGGGATGTACAGTTGGAAGTTAGCAGCAATATAAGTCAGTTAGGTGTCTGCATGTATGGAGACTGATTCTGTTGAGCCATAACACGATAAGTATAAAATTTCATAAGGTTTGTTTTTCTAGTTGCATTTTCTGTTCTGAGACAGACTTTCATTGAAAAAGTTCATTCATCACTCCAATGATATTCTGTTTGTAGTAGCCTCAAACTTTACACCACAGATTTTACAGTAGATGTAGATGCAAAAGAAAAAAGAATGATGCCAGGTGAAATGAGAGCAAATAAAAAAATGTCAGATTCACACTCATACAGCCAGTGATATACAATGCAAGAATGTAAAATGTTAAGAGTAATTACTGGAGGAAGCTTAAATTTATAGCTTGTACAATGATATTTTGCTCACAAAGCGCCAACAGACGCCAAAATGGTGCAGCACACATCGAGCTCCCTGTTAACATAAACAAAGGATGAAACCATACACGTGACAACAGTCGGACTGTTGCAGATATTAGCCCTTGATATTTCCATAATTGCATGAATCCAAATGCCATTTGCCTTCTGTGAGTTATTGTTGTTCATTAGCAGCACAGCTAAAACTAGATCATTTTGAAATGCAAAGCAAGTGATTTGCTGGTAATGTATTATTTCCTTCAGTTGAAAGGTGAGTGTCCTCAACTCAATCTGAAGCAACCACACTAAACACACTGAGACCAAAAGCTTGTTGGGGGTCAAAAAAATCTTCAACAAAATGTAAAAATGGTGCTTAAACAACAGGGCCAGACTCAGCACTAAGGTATCATTAACAACAATAAAAAAAAATTCTTTTAAAGCACAAATTTCTATTTTATTCATGTTTTTTATGTTCATCCTAAATTTTGATTGATGTAGATCATTGTATTGTATTCTTTTATTTACAGCTTTATTTTTCCAAAGAAAATAACTGCAGAAAACCTGTACTATATTGTACAAATAAGCAGAAACTACTTGATATCCATCAATTCATTTTCTTCCACTTATCCGGGACCGGGTCGCGGGGGCAGCAGTCTAAGCAGAGATGCCCAGACTTCCCTCTCTCCAGACACTTCCTCCAGCTCCTC
>NW_018128007.1:3375901-3376641 GCF_001952655.1 Monopterus albus | reverse complement strand
TTGGGCAAACTCCCATGAACCCTCCGCCACCCTGAAGAGGGTATAGAGCTGGTCCAGTGTTCCACGGCCAGGACGAAAACCGCATTGTTCCTCCTGAATCCGAGGTTCGACTATCGGTCGAATTCTCCTCTCCAGTACCCTGGCATAGACTTTCCCAGGGAGGCTGAGGAGTGTGATCCCCCTATAGTTGGAACACACCCTCCGGTCCCCCTTCTTAAAAAGAGGGACCACCACCCCGGTCTGCCAGTCCAGAGGCACTGTCCCCGACCGCCATGCGACGTTGCAGAGGCATGTCAACCAAGACAGCCCAACAACATCCAGAGACTTAAGGTACTCCGGGCGGATCTCATCCACCCCGGTGCCTTGCCACCGAGGAGCTTCTTGACTACCTCAGTGACTTCAGCTTGCCAAAACTGTTTACAGTGGAGGTGGGCAGCTGTTGACCTCAACTGGGGATATTGTCGGACGGTGGAAGGAATACTTCGAGGATCTCCTCAAACCCGGCGCCATGTCTTCCAATGAGGAAGCAGAGGCTGAAGGCTCGGAGGTGGACTCGTCCATCACTTGATATGAAAATTCAAATTAAATAACACACAGACAACTTTTAAAAATAAAAATGTAAATTTAATTTTAATAGTTGCTTTATGGTTCAAAGTGCACTGCTTGTCCAAAACAACTTTCTAAAGGCAAAAATGTCTTTAGGAGTAACAATTCAAATTATATACTGTATAAGAAATAGT
>NW_018128007.1:3374149-3375827 GCF_001952655.1 Monopterus albus | reverse complement strand
AACAAAGAAATTCCAGCCACTCTCTCCAAAATAGTCCCTGGTCCAGTCCTGTTGTGGCTGGTATTCAGAATATGAAATTTCCTTGTAGGAAATATCAACTCAGGAAAGCAGAGGTGAAGATATGTCAAGTAAATCCTCAGTGGAAGCATTTATCACCACTGGCAGCTGATAAACCACATATTCACATACTTCACCCCACACACCAAGTCCTCACATACACACACAAATCAAAGCTCAACCAAAAAAAGTTAAATATGTTAATCACATTGAAAAATTTCAAGCTGAGCCTTTTCCTTCTTTAGAGTCTTTATTTCTTGGAATATATTTAATCAGATGTAAAATCAAACATTTGAAGTAAAGATTGAACAGTTTCTCACTAGTAATCCTCAACACCATCAAAATAAGGAAACATTATTGATACTTACTACAGACTGTACGTAGGACATACTGTATCTTAGCTGCGATTTATCCGACAAACAGACCCGAATTACAAAATCATGTTTAAAAAAAGTCTTTTACTCCTATAATTTCCTGGATTTTTGAGCTGGTGCAAAAGAAAGTATCTTAGGTGAAGCAATATCCTGTATTTCTGTCACATACATGTGGATGTAATCTTGAAAATAAAAAGATCTGTACATGGGGGGGGGCAGTATTTGTCTTCTCCACCGGTGACAAGTTCATACCAACATTAAAATGGAAGACTCTGGCTATTTACAAATCGCTGAGATGTTGTACTGTGTACAATTTCTCTCAGATATGCTGTAAATTACTTGTGTGTATTAGTTAGACTAAAACACTCCCACACCATATGTCAAAGTGCAATTCCATAGACCACCACAAGGCAGTGCTTACACACCATATTCAACATTATTTAGAAAGGCGCTACAAATTTGAAACAACCTAAAGCCCCTATACACCTGTGGTCCACCCACATTATCACTGATTTTGCCAGATCAGGGCATGAGCTGTGCTTGTTGTTGCTCCTTGTCCAGAACACTAGTGTGGGAGTGTAGGGCCTCTGAAAGATAAGACTGGCAATATTCTATTTTTTTTTTTTCACTGCCAACAAATCCCTTGTAAAGACCAAAATCAGCACGGGCACTTTAAGTTTATTTTCCATTCAGATAGGATGTTCTGGTGCCATGAATACTCACTAGAGCACCGTATGTATCAATCACAGCTAAAAATAGTCCCTAACAAATGCATAGTTTATTCTTGTTTGAGTAGTGTTTGCTAAAAACGACAGCACCCTGGTAGTTATTTAGCCTTTCTAAAACTGAAACTACAGATTTCTGATATTTGTCTTATTAAACATTTTTGTTTTCAGTGAGAGACTGGCGACCTGTCCAGCTTGTACCCTGACCCTGTGACCCTCTTCAGGTTAAGCGGTATAGATAATGGATGGATGCATATTTTATCTAGGACAGTGCATGTTCTCCCTGTGCCATTGTTAGGGTTGCCATGTCTATCTGCCAGTAATCTGAATTTTTTCAGTCCAGCAGTCACAAACAGACAGAGGTGCAGTCACAATTCAGACAACTCTGACCTTTCATCCATCCATCCATCCATCCATTTCCTCCACTTATCCGGGACCAGGTCGCGGGGGCAGCAGTCTAAGCAAAGATGCCCAGACTTCCCTCTCTCCAGACACTTCCTCCAGCTCCTCCGGGGGAATGCC
>NW_018128007.1:3353793-3373724 GCF_001952655.1 Monopterus albus | reverse complement strand
GGGCCCCCACCCTGGAGCCGGGCCCGGGGTTGGGGCTCGAATGCGAGCGCCTGGTGGTGGGCCTCCCCTCACGGGGCTTGGCCGGGCTTAGCCCGAACGAGCGACGTGGGGACGTCCTCCCGTGGGCCCATCACCTGCAGGAGGATCTGTAAGGGGCCGGTGCACAGTGGATTGGGCAGCAGTCGAAGGCAGGGGCCCCGACGGCCTTTCATATCATCAAAATATAAAAATTAAAGCCACCTGGATGACTGCATTAATAATGCACTGTACAGCAGTTGTCCCTTCAGCACCTCAACACCAGAGAACTGCAAAGCGAGAGAGAAGACTGGCGATGCAAACTCCCCACAATAAGGTATAAGTAGCCTAAATTAATTTAATTAAAATTGAATTGTGCCATTTCTGTTTCACTGTTGGTGCCACGGAGATGCCTTCTATTTGAATATATTTTTTTTTCTGGCATTTTACTTCCATATGTTCAATTGGTAGGCTATTTTAAAAACACCAAAAGTCTCCCATATTGATTTTTTCGGGAGGCCTAAATCAATTCTGGGAGTCTCCAGGCCAAATCCTGAGGGTTGGCAACCCTAGCCTGTGTGGATTTTCTCTCACAGCCCAAAACAAAAACCTGCAGGTTAGGCTGATTGGTGACTGTAAATTTCTCCCTAGATGTGAGTGGTTGTCTGTCTCTTTGTGTCAGCCCTGTGACAGACTGACGACCTGTTCAGGGTGTACCCCGCCTCTCGCCCAGTGTAGACTGCATTTGGCTCCAGCCCTGACTCGCAACCCTCTGCAGGATAAAAATACAGGTAATGGATCAATCTTCAGTAGGAATGAATAGGCTGCTGAAGACAGGGCAGGGAAGTCAGAAGATTTGATAAATGCACTGTTTTGGTCTCTTCATGGACTTTGTTGACAATAAGAAAAATGTAGAGTAACACCAGCTGATCCTGTTCATCATCAATCCCAGATGGATTTGCTGTGTCATGATGTCATTTCAGGTCTGTGTTTGAAAAATAGCATTTTCTAAGGAAAGTACAAACACAGGCTCACAAAGAGAAATGACTACAAAGACAAACTGATGAAACAGTAGCTCTTCTTTGTAAGAGTGATTAATATAGAACCACATTGTTTTGGAGGAGAACAGTCACTGGGCAGTGTTTTAGCCTGAGCAGTCAAACACAAACAGAAGAGAACAGTCTGGTTACTGGCTTTACAATGAACATCTTTCAGGAGTTACAAAAGGTTAATGGCTATTATGATAAAACTACAGATCATATTCACACATACTGTATGTTACAGTGTGCAAATCAAATTCAATTCTGGAGAGGTTAAATTATATAAATGTTCTCAAGAACTGTAACACATTCATGAAGATTGGGTCAATACCTGAACTGACAAAAACGAGGGCAGAACCACTTGATATTGGCAAGTTAATGGAATGATTGCAGAAGGAGGCCCTGTGGTACATACAGTACATAGGCGACATAAAGATTAGAATATCTATACACACACTGTACACTTTCTAGGATATAATTGACTGTACATGATCAACACTAGCTGGTTAGGTAACTCTACAACTCTCTCTTTCTTTGTCTGAATAGCAGCTCTATCAATCATCTAAAATAAAGTTGAGATAGTTTGCCGATGTGTGTTTACATTCCCTGCCCTAGTATATAATATCTTCTTTCAGTGATAAACCTGTAGCATATTATGTGATGAGAAACAGTCAGTTGATTATTCTCCTTACTGTATATCTAATAGGATGAGGAACAGGGGCACCACCACTGCCTGGGCGACAGTACTCCTGTTGGATGCTTCATCAAAGTGCTGCTGCTCAGAACGCACGTATACAAATGTGACTGCGGGCATGCACATACTGTCTCACGCCTATAATCATACACACTCACACCCCACACACCCTGTCTGTTTACACAGTTACACGCTGTTCCTGAGCATGAACAGTAAGGTATTTATTTTGGATGTTCTCTAAGAAATAAATGACACATACACTAATCTAAAGAAATCTATTTTAGTGTGAACTTAGGAAGGCAAACTATCACTGAGGAAAACTGGTTTTAATGGTAAAAACCTAACAAGCTTATGCTCTAAGGCCATAATACCTGTAGTAAAAAATAAACAATTATGTTATGATTTTTAAATCTTATAGTGTGTTTGCATTTGAGGTTGCTTTATTAATATTTTGAATTTAACACGTATATTTTCTATGTGTAATGTGAAAAGGACAAAATTATTACCCAGCTTTCTCTTTTAGCATCTTTCAGCTAAATGTTTTGGTTTTCTGGCTGCAGAATATCCTCACTGGTGTTCACCAGCACCTCTACACGCACCTGGTTAGGAACACATATACACACAGTTCATCTTTAGCTAAACACAGGCTAAAATTTTTTGCAGATGATTTATACAGAAACCACATGCAGAAGCTGTGTCAATTTCAGGTGCAGCAGGCAGCTGTTTTCAGTGAAACAACTAAGTACACTGTAAACTACCTTCCCAACACCAAACAGCAAAGTTAGCATCTAGCAGGTAAAAGTGATGGAGAGTTAGAAACTTAAAAGCCTGATATTTCTTTCAGGAGTTGGTTAAAATCATCAACTAAACTAAAAGCGGGATGAACTAGATATAAGTTCATCAGGCTGTCTGAAGCACAACGCTAAATGAATGCTAATCTTTCTCTGTGACTGATAGATTTTAAAAACGCAATTGTTTGCTAGCAAGTTTGCCATTTAAAATAGGTAGCAGGTTATAAAATGTCAACATTGTCTTAGCAGTTTGCTGCACTACTTCCCAGTGGTCAAAATATATTTTTGCCATAGACTATATTAGTCAGCTATGGTTTATTTTGCAGTATGATGACTAAGTCCATAAACAGATTGGCTAAGAGCTCATTTGGAGGTATTAGACAAAAATACCTTGATTTTCCCCTATTTGTACAGATGTGACATGCTACACATAGCAACCATGGCTAAAGACAGATGTGTGCTAGTGTCACATGCTGTCCTTGAAAGGAACTATAAGACTGCAAATTATCTATCTATTGCTATCACATTCTCAGCAGACTGGTGTAGCAAACAGCATGGGTCAGTCCTGAGGGCAAATTCAATTCTTTACATTCAGGCCTTTTTAGTTTTAATATTTGCAGGCTACACTGACAATTGAACTCACAGCTAACAGCCACACACACGCCTGACTTCTGTGTTCGATTTGAAAGAAAAACACACACAAAGCAATCCACAGGCACATCCACATGCAGACAAGTGGCACAAGCCAACTGCAGTAGTACATCTATAACGGTATGAAAATGAAACATATAACAATAAAATAAAACTCAACACCTCATCAGGTACACAAGGCAGCAGAGGTCATGATGAATGAGCATCATCACTAAAACACCAAAGGTACCTCTAAACTTCCAACTCTTCTACCACACAGCAAAGTCACTACAAACCTAATAAATAGTGAATCAAAGAGTATGGGAGTTGAAGTATGGTTTCTACGTGCTGACATCGGGGTCTGTGCTTGTTCATATGATAAGAAGAACAGCCGACTGCTCTGCATCCAACAGGTTTAAGCCATGTGAAAACAGAGATTCAGCTTATATGTGGCATATGAATTAAATTGTCTCTCAAGTGTCTGACTGCCATTCATACCCACCATTCACACTGCATTCATTTTTGCTTTCAGCATTGATTGCACTGATCTCGTGTGTGATACTACTTATGAAGGTGCTCTACTGAACTTCATTGGAGATATCAGATTTGTGTGAAAGAAAAGATAACATGTAAATACTGTGGAAAATCAGTCTATGTTACAGTAGTCTCTCAGAAAGAAAAGAGAGGGGATCAACACAAAGTAAACCACAGGGAATTCTCAACTGTCACTCTTTTGTTTAAGCACTCCCAGTACTGGAGTGGCCCTCTATGCTGATTTTAACCTCATGAGGGATGAAGGAGGGTTTGGGGAGAGTCATAGGAGGTTCCTCCTCTGCTCTCTCTGTCTGGTCTCTCTCTGGAGCTGACCAGCGTCTCTTGCGGACTGTAGGTCTTTCTGGATCACCACACTGAATTCTGGTAAGAGCAGATGTGTCTGTTTTCACAAATTCCTGTCTTACTTCTCCAGTCCCAGAGACCGCCAGCACTGGTCCAGCTCCATAGATCCCTTCAGCTGGTTTTGGAACTAGTCCCAGTGGTATCTCTGGTCCTGGTCCAGTAGCCTGCTCCCTCTCCAGCCTGTCTCTACTCGAAGCCTTCATTAGGAGGCCACTGTTACTCTCTGCAGCATTTGGACTTGTAATGTTTCTGACAGTGGCGTCCACGTTGTGACAGGAGTCAGAGAGGTGACTGGCCTTCTGCTTGGTCCCCAAAACCTGGCTGTCTGCTACCGAACCATTCCTCAAGCCACGGAGGGTCAGAGACACGCACACGTCACCCACACACAGCTTAGCACAGGACAGTTCAAATAGCTGGGTGGTCCGGTCTGGGCAGCAAGACGACCAGCCCTGGCCAAACACAAAGAAGGGGTACTCCACCAGCACCTCCACACACACCTGGATAAACGCACATGCACACAGTTAACATTTAGGCAGATACAGACTAAAATATTTGCAGTTGATTTAAAAATAAATTATGTAAAATTGGTTTGTGATGTCAGATTATTCTTTTGGTATAATTTCTTGTTTGTAGAAGAATAAGCCTCAGCCCTTTTTCTGTTTACATGTGTAATAATAAAATGATGGTGCCTGGTATTGTGCCTGTTGGCTTGGTAACTCACTGTCATGGTTTACTGGGAAACTTGAGAAAGATATGTTTGAGATAATTTGGAAAAAGTGAGATCATTACATACGATATCCATCAGAGCAGCACTGACAAGCGAACTGTAAAATGTCCCACCTTGTGTATATCTTCATCAAAATCTGTCCTAAATTTAAGCGATTTGTATATTTATGTAAAATAATTAATACAAACCAATATATTGTTCTGTTTTCTCCTTTTTTCCCCAGTGTTCCAAATAGTGTTGCTGCTATGTGCCTTAGTAATCCAATAATCACTTGGGCTGTAGTCTGTAATTTATCCAAAATGGCTGTAAGTCAATCATAGTTTTATGTTGCAAAAAATATATTTTAGCACCTGCTCCATGAGAATGAGTGGAGATAACAGTAGTAGGTTGGAAAATAATGACATGAAGTAAGAGGGGTGCTCCAATTTCTCTCAGTTTTCCATTAGCTATTTGTGTTTTGAAACTCTTTTTTAAAGCTATAGACACTGTGAGAGTGAGGGAAATGTTCTCGTCTGTTTCATCATCTTTTGTTTAGAGAATTCTGCTGCCAAAGACTTGTGAGTTCACATTCTCTAAATTTGCCAGTAATCATAGATAAATTATGAATCAGGAATAATGTACCTGGGCTTTGAGCTCTCCCACAGAAAACTGTATGACCACAGCGTTAGGAGTTTGCCCACTGTCAATACGCTCCACAGTGCTGGAGTCAATCTTCAGCTCACTGCTAATCTCAGCACTCTGGATGAAGTCCTCTGTCTTTAGGTCCTCCACACGCTTCAGCTCCCCATCAGCCAGCTGGATAATGGAACCTCGCATGAAGAATGGAGGAAGTGCCACAGGGGAAGAGGAAGAAGAGATGCAGGGGGACGCTTGGATGGACACAGGGGCCGGCGTGGAGGCATGAGCTGGAGTTGGGGAGGGAGCTGCTACCGCTGCAGGAGCCGGGTTTGAGGGCAGGACTGGCAGCGCTGGAGCCTGTGTGATGGCTGGGGTTGGTTGATTTACGTCTGGCCCAAGTGTCTCACACTTGGACAGGGCTGTGGCCAAATAGGCATGTGGCATGGTAGTAGATATCTGAGGGGTAGTGGTAGCAGTCAGGGCACTGACAGGGCGACTAACCTCTATTTCTGTGCCATTGTTGGTGCCGCTGACTGGGATGAGGAGGGATTGGCCACTCGGGATGACTAGGTGCTGGGGCAGTGCTGCATGGTAGCTGACAGCATGCTGATTTGTGCTTGTGATATAACCAATGATGGGTGGCTGTGTGGATGAGTACAGACTGGCTGGCAGCTCCTCGTGGGATAGAGTAGTTTGGATGACAGTATGAGGAGCAACAGACTTCACCACCTCAGAGGAAGAAAGGGAGGTGAAAGAAGAAGACCTAGACACTGGTTTTCCCACACATATGCCTCCTTTCTCAGTTTGAACTAGAGAGATCTTATTTGAACCAGCTTCATGTTCAGCTCCATGGTTGGGCTGAGCCACCAGCACCAAGGAGGTCTGGAGACCTGCAGGGCTTTGGCCATAGTCTGCAGGCAGGATGATATGTCTTGCCTCATAGCTCTGGACCTGCTGATGGTTTGCTGGCTGACGGGAGACTTTTGCCTGTTTGACCACCTCCAGTTCACCGTTCAGCACAGCCTTAGCATGGTCCTCTGGTTTTTTTACAACTGAACCATCAGCATACTGAACCACTAGCTGGGAGGGAGCAAGGGTAAGTGTCTGAGGAAGGACAGTTGCATGAGGGTGGAGCTGAAGATGGGCTGTAGCCGAAGTGATGGCATTTCCGCTGACAGTCAGGGGTGTTCTGCTGTCCAGATGGATGTACTGGCTGGTGACCTGGGGAGAGCTCGGTAGTGACACAGGAGCCAGCTCCGTTGGGGAGAGGCCTATCTGGAACTGCTGCTCCCCTTTGGTATTGGGTGAGATGAGGGCGGTGGTGTAACCATCCAGCTGCGAACGCTGTGCTACTATGGCAGAGCTGTTAGGCACGGAACTAGCGTTTGTTGAGATGATGTGAGAAGATATGTAGCCAGCATACGGCCCAGAGCTGATGAACTGAACATTGGGTCCCACTTGAGCAAGCTGGATGGTCCCGGCCTGCTGCGGAAGGGCTGTGGGATAAACTGCAGGCAGAGAAGCCAGAGGCACTGCAGACAGAGGGGTTGCTGAGGCAGGGATAGAAGCAGAGGGAGAAGAGGACGAAGCAGAAGAGATGGGACATCTGGGGCTCTCTGCATCCCTAGATTTACAGCGTTCACTGGCTACACTTGCCAACCATGTTAGGTTCTCTGTGTGGGGACTATCGGTCACCACTGCAGCTGGAGGTGTAGCTGTGGCTACTACCACTGGCCTCTGCTCCAGAGCAAGGATCTCACGCTTCTTAGGAGGCAGACATCCATTACTCCTCTCCTGGTTGGATTTCATTGTGCCAGCGTGGTTTTAATATTCTCTGGTACTACTTCCAAGTTCCTCTGAGAGCGCTTTTCCCTTTTTCTCACCTCCACTCAGTGGTTGTGTGCAGGAAAGAGCCTGTATGCTGTGTGGCTCAGGCTCTCTTGTTGTTCACTGGTAGACAGCTCCAGGTTGCAGGTCAGAAAAGACGATCTCATTCCAGCTCACAAAATGAGCTCCATAGATTTCATGAGGAATCATCGCTGACCGATCCGCCTCTTCCGCGATGTCGGTAGTAATCTGAAGGCAGAGAGAATTTAAGGTACAGTAAGACACACAGGTCTATGTGCAATTACTTTTAAAAGACTTGTTCAATTGTTGCACAGATTTTAAAGCCAACATCTACATTTTGTCTATATAAATAAACGTCTGTTCAATGTCATTAGTCCAATTGGACTGCAAAGCTACCTCAGTAAGCACAGCCTGTGTTGGCCATACTGGCAAAATATTTTTCCAGAGCTGCAAATGCAAAATAGCAAACACCAAAATACTTTTAAAATGTTTCTGCGTTTGTGAAGGTGTTGCTCTTTGTTTTGCCACATGCTGGTGCCTGGTATAAATACACTACTGTGCCTGATTTGTGTCTAATGCATGTGAACACAAGATGTAGGCCATTCTGTCTACTGGTTGAAAACAACCTCTAAAGAGTCATCTTGAGGATCTACATAGACTAAAGCTCAACCAGCTTTTTCCACAAGTAATGATTTATGACACACAGGGAAGTATAGAAATATAGTATAATGTTGTGTCATCATTTGCATAATGTAGGAAATGTTCTTTCATATGTTCAATACCAGGCAGTTTCCTGAACTCCAGTGTTTGCATGTCTGGGTGTATGCGAGTACTGTGTGCACTTACAGTGTGTCTTTGCGTTGCTATTGGCTATTATCTTGCTCTGGGCTCTAGGGTACGAGCGCAGAGCATAGTGAAAGGGTAACAACACAGAGTGACAGCCTCAGATGAGCTTTTGTCTTTGTTTTAACACTCCCAGTCCTTGTGTTGAGTCGGTGAGGCTACTGTAAATATAAATAAAATGAAATGAAAACAATATGGCTTGAACTTTGACTATGGAACATTCTGCAAAAAGCATAAATGGGCCTTTGTTGCTATCACTGAAGTGCTTGAAAATATTTTAACAATGGCTTTCCGCTGCTTGAGTGGTGTTTCAGAGTTCAAAGGAATACAAAGGGGACAACAAACAATGAATGAGCAGCCCTCTCAGAATGGTTTGGCCAAAGGCAGACTAAAGCTGAGTTAAATGAGTACTGAAACAGCCTGGCTAGGAATGGCATGGGTACTGGATATTATGACCTATAGAAGGTGCGTTAGTAAAAAAGGTACCAAACTACTGTAGGTCAACAAGCCAATGGTTGATCGAAGGGTTATCCCAACATAAAGTAGTACATACTGTATACTCACATATTATATCTCTAAAATGTGCACACACAAATGCATCTATTTAAAAAGCATACAGTTGTAGCCTTTGGCTTCCCAAAAGCTCATTTTTTCACAGTTTCTTATTCAGATGGACTGTTCTTTCCTGCAAGCGTATCTGTGAGTCAGTGCACAGGACTCTGAGTTGTTCATTAGCCAGAGACACCACAGAGATGGAGTGTATGACACACACTCACACATCCATCCATCCATTCATTTATTTTTCCCCTACGTTCCACTCAGAGCACTGGGCCATTCAACAGCACTAAACTGAAGGTTCACTATAGCGGGCATGTTACATAAAGACAGAGGGGAACAGAACACAGGAGGTGACCTTGGTTAGTTTTAATCTACTGTAGATGCGTCTACCTCTAACAACGGTTTTAACAAGGTCACTGCCATCCAAAAGCAGCGAAAACTTCAAATCATGAGATTCATCTAAGCATACAGCCTGGTAGATCCACCAGACATGACAAAGGAGGAGAGCAGCAGAGCTGCAGAGAAACAGAAAGCGGAGGGGGAGGAGGAGGAAGAGAGGGAGAAAGAAAGGCGATGTAAGATGACAGAACTGTGTAGAAGGAGGGATCCAGAGTAAGGGCCAGACAGAAGGAAGAGGATTAGAAATGAGAAAGAGGGAGTGGAAATGGGGGAACGGGGAGAAGACAGGGTGCCGCTTCTCCTGACCCACATTGAGCATCGCCTGCAGAATCAGAGTGCCATAGCCCCCGCCTCGATGAGAGATCCCTGATCAGCAGCGCAGCCACCACTACAGCCTGAGCTATGTTGTGCAGCAACGACCCCACCTCAGCAGCTCCGTGTCAGCGCTGTAATGACATCACATTTGAAGCACAAGTACCTCCTATGGTTACAGCCGCACAACGCCAGCATGCTCTGATTTCCGAATGCCACAAAAACACCGGAGTCAACTGACTACAGATAAAACAGGATCTTTAAGAAAGTGTCTCTCCTTTCTTCATTTGACCTGCACACAGCACTCTCTGCTCATGATTACACAGAGCTCAGCAGCTGAAAGCCTCTCTAAAATTTTCCAGTGTCAGCTTATTATTAGAACACCAACAGACATACGGCCAGTGAGATACTATGGAGAACAAAAGCAAGCTTCCATGGCATGACACCGAATCAAGCAGCATGAGAGCCCGTGAGTCAATTCCCCAGGCCCAGGACTGTCACCTCCGAGATGTATGGAGGGGTGACACAGAGAGAGAGAGAGAGAGAGAGAGAGAGAGAGAGAGAATGTGGGAGGACATGACGCTCACTGTTTCACTCATCACACTTGATGCTTTTCAGGCCAGACAGAGTGATAGAGCCAGCCTTGCATGTGTTCCTCTTTCATACTCCCACACAAAAAAACTACACAACTAGGTTTGTGTAGTGGCATCACTGCACGCACAGTAGCGTAGATGAGATGATGTTTCCATTCCGCCTCCTCTCTGTTGTCTCTAGGTGAGACTGCCCCCAGCAGAGTTACACCGCCTCTCTTACATAGCAGTCACTAGCTCCAGCAGGCCCCCACCTCTACCCCCACTGCCTGAGCCCTGAGTCTTCTCTCATTCTCCCAGTTCTACTATTTACTTCTCACATTGTTCTACGGCTGCATAGCAATAATATTTCTCTGCAGCAGGATGATTCTGGCAGTCAATAGAAAGGCACAATAATAATTTAGAAGCAATATCCTGAGTTTGACACAAAAAAGCAATGCATTGACCCTGTGGTGAATAACCTGTTGTCAGTGCTGCTATGCATTATGTTTCCCCTGCTAGACCAATCATAGACACTGTGAATACCTTGTACAGCAAATGGCTATATATAGAAAACAAAAACATCATTATCAATCTGAGCTCTGGCATGAAACAGAGGGGGAGGTACTGTGGAAAACAATATGTACGTGCATGGACGTGTGATTTGCTACACCTATACAGGACCTCACCTCAACCCCGTTACAAACACAGCGGCTTTAACTACACAACAGATCAATACAGTGTACTGCTTTTTCTAAAAACCCATAAGAGCCATTTTACTACCCCTTCTCTGTGGTTCCTGTGCCTTTAAGAGGCGGACCGAACGTGTGGCAGACTAAAGCAGACAGTAAGAACAGGCAGTGAGGTTCAGGCTGTTTGTCTTCACAATGACTCCAGAGTTCTGCATCACTGCCCGACACACGCCTATCACACAGTATACATACAGAGATCTGTACGCAGGCGTCCCCTCACAGAGAGCACCACCACAACCAAGAAGGGTCTATGCTGTTGAATCCTGTGACTCTAAACAGATGCTGTGCTTGTAGCCTCTGAGGGCTCTGGAATGACAATGAGAGTGCATGAGTGTAGTAGCAGGGCAGAAAATACTACTATGCCACAAATCAAGAAGAAAA
Organism: Monopterus albus; assembly: GCF_001952655.1. Taxonomy (NCBI): domain Eukaryota; kingdom Metazoa; phylum Chordata; class Actinopteri; order Synbranchiformes; family Synbranchidae; genus Monopterus; species Monopterus albus. The sequence goes on along the minus strand of NW_018128007.1, from coordinate 3,362,650 downwards.
GAGACAACCCCCGCCCCCCCGGTTAGAGTTCTAAGAATAGCTCACCAGTCTCTCCACAGCCACTGCTTGCAGAGCATGTCCAAGGATTCTTCCTGCCTCTCAGTGCGTGTGCGTGTCTGTCTGTCTGTGTGTATGTGTGTTGGAGACGTGTTTCCTGGGACTCCTCTTCCTGAATCTCTCCTTTGTGCCGCTTTCCTCTCCTGGAACCTGAGCTGTAGCTGCTCCAGTTCTGCCTTCTTCTCCGGACTCCCTGGTTAGGAAGCTACACTGTCCCTGCAAAGGGTTGATGGTAAAGGAAGTTCCCTACTGCTGAAGCTCACACCAAGTCCTGCGTGCAAGGCTGCTCCAATGTGTGTTATGCAAGGCCACCAGACCGCCAGCTCCCTCTCTGCCTGGCTGCTTCTCTCTCTCTCTCTCTCCCTCTTTGTGTGTATGTGTTTCTGCCTCTCTCTCTTTCCATCCCTACCTCCCACCCTCCTCTTCCTTTCTCTCTCTCAGTACTCCACTGACACTGCTCCTCCCCTAGCCAGCCTCATCAGCCACATCAGGTATTCATTCAAAAAAACACACTACTTGGCTCAACGCCCAGACTACACTCACACAGAAAGGGAAGGCAGGGGAGGGCGCAACAGACAGAGGGTGAGGGAGGGAGAGAGAGCTGGAGATTCAGAGAGGTTTAGCTCAGACAGACATACTACATGAATGTGAATAACTGTGGTATTTTCACATTGGCATAGAGAAATGCTAACACACATGCAAGCACACAAACTGATTAAGGATTAAAGTTTTCTGTGTGTTAGCATGCCAACACTGTTTAAAGGCACTGTTTTGTTGTTTTTCATTTTCATATGCATTTTCCCTGTAGAGACAAATCTTCTAATCTGCCCTGTGTGCTGTCCTACAATTAGTGTTTCAGCCTCTATTCAGCTGCAAAGTAACTGGGAGTAACCTGACCCCACCCCCAGGTCTCCCCACGCCTCACTCATCTCCTCTCCAGAGTTATTGCACCTCAGTGCAGGCAGGCAGCGCTGATAAATACCTTCGACCCAACCACTTGGCATAGGGGCCGTTCTCACCCGAAGGCGTCCTCCTTATCCTATATAGCACACATCATCGAGTGCCAGGCTGCATACACACACTTCACCACCAGGCCAGCCAGCTATCTGTTCCTCTGCAGGTGGGACAAGGAGGCTGTCCTCTCCACCTAGACTGCAGACTGGGGAAAACACAGACAACAGAGTGCTGCTGCTGCTACAACAAGCCTGTAGTGAATAGTATTGCACCCACAGAGGTTACACTGCTGTGTCCTAGAACAGGAGCTGTACCATGCATATCCAAACGGAATGTTGTGTACTAAACGGCATGTAGAAAAATCAAAAATAATTAATTATTACTATTCCAGTATTATAAGCACAAGGTATGACTTAGTGAATATTTTAGTTACCTTATTATCCTCAGCCCACCTGCCATTCTCTTTTTTGGGCCAATCTGGGACAGTCTGAAAATCAGTGTTGTCGAACCAAACTTGAACAAACATAAATGCAGGTTAAATTTAGAACCTACAGCGCCCATACATTTATACCTTTCTGTTTGCAGCAAGCTGGATGAATAAAACATAGATCTAACATATGTGTTCTACAAAAAACACATATGTACACACATACTGAACCACTGAAGTAATACATTGGTTCTGAGCAGTTGAACCTGAAAAAAATATGTACAGTGTGTCTTTATTTCCAAGTGGCTACGGCTTCATCTTCTTACTGTGGCTCAGATTTCTTCAGAGCCAATGCAAACCTCAGGAACTGCACAATCCCCCAAAGCGAGGGAATGAAAAGTGACAGAACCCCATTATGAAGGAGGAAGGGCATCTACAAGAGAGTGTAGTTTTCTTGCCTTGAAATGGTTCGTTGTAAAGTGAAGGTCAGAACTGAATGTCCGCTAAGTGAGCTGAATATGCTTTTTTGTGACAATTCATAATTCCAGCTCGGGTTGCATGGAGAAAAGCATTCACTGTACTGAGCGGCTCAAGTGTGAGACTGCATAAACACTGATCTGTCAAATGTGTATTGCTGCTTGTAGCTTGATCAAAGACTTTCCCTGCATTTCTATTCCAGAAAAGTCTTCAGTGCACATCATGAATATTTCATCTTTGTTGACAGTTTTACACATGCAACTAAATACTGTCGGATGCTGATTAACGTTGTCCAACCTGACAGGTTGCATATCTTGTTTTGTTATTCTGAGTACACATATAACTACAGGCTACATGCTACAAGTATTCCTAGGTATGCTGCACACATAATGCTTCCAACAATCTCTTAAATGCTAACTACTGAAAGCTAATGATCGTCTGAGTAGTAATAGTATTTCAGCAGTAGTAGTAGTTTTAATAGCAGCAGTGAAGTAATAATAAAAGTGGTAAAAGGGTTTGCTGTAGTAGCATGCCACTTCACCATCTCAGCAAATCAACACCGCATTATGCTTGCATTCCTCCATTTTTAAACACACAGATGTCTCTACACACATCATCTCTGTGCTCTTATTCAGACACACACACACACACACACCATAGCCTTCAGATGAGCACAACAAAAAAAACTCAAGAGGGTTCCACCTGCTGCAGGTTATAACACTGTATGACATTTTCTACACTGTGATTTATAAGTTACAACTGAAGTTCTACAAATACACAAATAAAACATCAACAATGACTTCACACAGCTCAAATCTGAAGAGATGAATCGTATTACCTTGAAACTGTTCAGTGTCCAGCAAATTATTATCCTAGTATGAACTCCGCACTATGTGTCTGCATCCTCAGTGAGCCTCCTCTAATGTAGCAGACATGTCCAGGCATGTCACACTGAAGCACAGGGAAGCATGCATGATGCAAAAGGGCCACATGTGAGAAACAGCCTTTTCCCATGGCATACTTTTGTTTGCATTAATGAACTCATTCATAATTTGCCAAAACAATTCTTGAAACAAGTGCTCACAGAGCTTTGTAAATAAACTACAGAACTTCCATAGTGGGTTAAGAAGCACCAATACCACAATGTAAAATCTCTAATACAAGAAAAACACGAAGAAACAAAACTGTACTTAAGGAAAAGTAACAGAGTAACTTCAAAATATACATAAATTGTCAATTAATAAACAGCCACAGACATCTGTGTGGGTATGCAGGGCCTTTCATCCATTAAATTGTACTGTATCATTATATTTTATATGACAATCACGTTTTAAAATCAAAGTGGCAGGAAACAACTGAATAGAGTAGAAAGTAAAATATTTCCCTCTGAATGGTACTGAGATATAAAATTGCATAAAACTATTAAAAATAAAATAAAAATTGTACTCAGTATCTGAGTAAATGTACCTACAGTTGTTACTTTTCGCCACATTTGTAAAAAAACAAAAAAAACAAAATAAAATTGGCAGATTAATCAATAATTAATATAATAATTAATAGTATTCTTGTTTAGCCTGCTCCTATCCTACTGTTACACACAGTGCTATAGAAAACCAATCCACCTGTAGCTGCTTCTGAAACTGACTGCAATGCTGTTACATTCATCAGCAAGACATTTTAACAATGGCTTGGTGTCCAAATGTTACATAACAAGGTCAAACCATTCAACAACTGCTAGCAAGTTTTTTTCTTTTTCACTCTCTCCATTGGTAGCATGATTTTACTTTTTCTTCATGACATTATTTACTTCAAAGGTCACCAGAAGTCCTCTGCATCAGCCTCTGTGAAATTATTGCGTTTGCAGAGGAATCCATTTTTATCCGAAGTGGATGCACCTGTTTCAGACAGGAGAATGGCCCTTGAGAGCCTCTAATACAATTTTAGAAATATGAAATAGTCTGTCAAACTGTCTGTTTACTAGATGGTTTGCTTATAATGTGAATAAGATACCATTTTAAAATTTCAGATATAAACCAACTTTTACCTACAGCCCTTCCCCTTGTTGGGTCCCTGGCTACGCTACTCATTTTCACTATTCCCCTCATTAATATACCTGAAGAATAAACAGCAAATGACTGCTTTTAAACAGCACTTTCATCAAAGTGCCTGCTAGTGTGAATGAGTGCAAGGTGCTGGTCTGACCTTGAGGAACAATTTGCCATTCACTGTCTTACCCAAGGACACTTTGAACAGGAGGGGATGGGTATGCAACCAGCAACTCTGTGATTAATTGACAACCCACTCTGCTGTACATCCTGAGCCACAGCTGCCCCAACAAAACCCGAAGCAATACAGAAAAGTAAGTGCTGGAGTAAAGTTCAGTACGTGAGAGCAGCCAAAGGGAACTGCCATGCATTAGTAATAAAGAGAATGGAAGGTGTAGTGTGGGTGGTGGGATTAAGAGGGCATCTGGTATCAGAGTGGGAGGTAAATAACCCTGGCTCGGTCCTGTCTGAGCGCAGACCTGTCTCTGCCATGGCGCGCTCCAGTTCGGAGGATACAACATGCACACTCCACACTATGTGGGGAGAATGTGAAAGCACCTGCTACCATGGCAACAAGGCAGCTCCACAGTCTCCGGTCCTCATTAAGAAAGATGGGTGGCAGTGTGGCTGTAGTTCAATGGTGGTGTAGCATGACATGCTGAAAGAGCCTATTGAAAACCAGTGAATTCAGCAGTTAATGAAAAGAGCAAAGGGACAGCAAATCCGCCAGGCAGGTGACACTGACCTCACCTTTCTATTTGGGTGCATGTATTGCATCTACTTAATTTCACTGGTTTCATCAGCAGATAAGTACGGGGCTTAAGATCTAAGAAAAACTGTCATTTAATTCCAGCTTTAATCACAACAGACCAGTTGCTGAGTGCAGCCTAGACTTCAATGTGATCTTGGATTAAATAGCTAAAGATGAAATGAATGAGGAGTTGAAACTCTGAAACCCAGCAAATATTGACAGGGTTCTATTAAAAATTAGCTTAAAAAATATGTATTTTAATTCAGGGTTCTTCCTATGAAAGTATGAAGAGTGCAATGTGATTCACAGTTGAGGCAGGCACTGCTCAGTGTGGGGGAGTGGAGCAATCATTTAATCAACCTGTTATATCAAAATCAGCCAGAAAAGAAGGGCATAATATATTCCTTTGGCATGACAGACAGGCTAAAGATCATTCAGAAGTCACGTTTCTCACTCAAATGTTTATGGTTTTACTGTTAGACACTATAAACTGAATTCTACAACTGTGTTTTGTGTATATACTGCACATGTGGTAAAAGCCAAACTCACCAGAACAAAACAGATTTCATCCTGAATTCATGTGCCAAGACTCTTTTCATTCAGCTCAAAATAGCAAGGCACTGCTTACGCACATCTCCAGAACATAGTTTAGGCAGCTAAAGGACTGGGTGGGAGTGATTTGTGGAGGAGGAATATAGCTACTGAAGGAACTGAGTAGTTTGTTCAAACACATGAACCAAATGAATCAGAAAGTGTGTGTAAAAGTCTTTAAAATAAACTGAGCACAATTTGCAGCCAGAAAGCAAAGTGAGTTGTTTTTAATCATAGTTTCCAAAAATGGTCACTAGAGAAGGGTTGGGCAAGGTGGGATAGACAAAGACCTGCCTTCGTAATACCTGTTACATTTAATAACATATGTGGTTACCGAGTTCTCAGCATGGATATGTGCTGTTTGGATAATGAAGCAGTGAGCCAGACTGATCACTGAAGCAGCCTCTGTGACTTCAGTGAAAGGCTTGCCAACTGGCCCTGCCTACTGTAGTGTAGTGTAGCTTCAATACCAGATTCACACAGCAGAGGGCAGTACACAGGACTCTACCACATTTAAACTGTAGCTCATAATTTAATCAATACAGTACATTGATCATTGTAATAATATGTATCTGATTAGGTTTATTATGAAATTAAACTCCCTAATTTATGCACTTTTAGACTGATTATTAAGCATTGTCACAGATTTTAGATGAAACCTGTGAGGCAGTACAGTCTGTGTTATTGCATTTGGGTACTGATGATGAAAACTACTTTTTTTTTTTTAAGCTCAATATCAGGCAACATGTTGGGATACCCTTTTCCTTTCCATTCCTTTACTGTCTCACTGTTTCTCTGTCTTTGGGTCTTGAATGTGCTGAATGGTGATTATTTTGTAAATGATGCAACTGCTGCCAGGCAAATGTATTCAGCACCCCCCTTAGTCCAAATCAGTGGTGAAGTGGAACCATGGCACAGTTTCTCTTGAAAAGAAGGAGACTGCAGTGACTAAGTCACAAGTGGACCAGCAGCGTTCCAGGAGGAAAACATAATTCAGTCTGATTTCTAGCCTCCAGTTTCTCACCAAACTATATACTGTATGTGCAGGAAAAAAAATGTACATGTATTGTGGTGCCCTCGACCAACATTACCCATTAATGAGAGAAAAGGCTCTCTCTGCAGTGACCGATGCAGTCTCCATGGTTGTCTTGACAACTCCAGCTTCATGCTGCCTTAAGCAGAACTGTATTGAAAAACACAAACAACCAGAAACCAAATGTTATGTCATTAAAAATGGCATGAATGCTGCACTGCTCCCCCTCAACACACACACACACACACACACACACACAGTCACTCATCCAGAGTCTGTGCTTTCCTTGTTTTCAATGTTTCGATTTTATATTGATAACAGAAAAATTTACTCTAACATTGGCAATGTACTATGCTGGAATTCGTTTATATTATATTCGCTCTTATTTATTCACTATCCTACAGGCGAGTTATAGCATGATTTATTGCCACTGTAAAAGGCAGTGGATCCAAATGATACAGTGCTGATATGATGCCTATCTGTACTTGAACTGGCTTAGGGACTGTAAGGGAAGTACTGGGGTGAGTAGGATGGCTGAATTTGAACTTTTTTTTTTTTTTAAATGGCCCTCCTCAGCAATATTGAACTTTTTAATGAGTTTCAGTCAACACAGTGTTTAGGTCAATTAGCAGTCTTCACATATGCACTGGCAATCCCACAAGTTCTCAAAAGAATAAGAAAAATTCAAAGTCCATGTGCAGATGTGTGCATATTTTTGGATGTACGTATATGTGTGTTACTGTCATGATCAGGGTTGTGCACAAACATTTTAGGGGCAGGTGTTCAAGCTAAAAAAAAGGCACATTGACAATTGTTTAAAAAAAAGTTTGTCACAATCTTTGCATTAGCACATAAACCACAGGTCTGTCTAAGACTTGAGGCAAAAGATTAACATACAGATGAACAGTTAAACTTTCAGATGTGACCTTGTAAAGGCCCTGAATTAGTGTATTGAAATGACAGCTGGCTTACCAACAGCTACCAGCAGATTCTGTGTCACAGGAGTAAGAACAGATCATTTACTGGGCTACAACTTAAAGATTTTGCCACACTCACTATGAGCATACATGTAAACAGTGTTGGAGTCATATTTGCACAATTCCTGCAATTTTGCATATTTGCTGATGCAGCCCTATGAACTAAGGCCTAACATGCCTTTAATAATAATTCATAGCCTAAAATTTACAGTTGTCAGGCATAGTTACAGCACAGTTTTATGCAATGAACCACAATGAAAATTGTTTAAAAACTAAAATATTACATTAAAAATGTTTTTTTTAAAACCTGTCCTACAAAAAGGGTACTTATCAAGTCAGAGGGTAAAAGGGCAGGTACTTGAGGACCACCTGGGGTCAATCTGTGCACGTGCCTGCTCATGATGCCCCACGGCATCTCTGGTGTTAGAGCAGTCAGTGGGTCTTCATCAGCAGGACTCTCCACTTCGGCAGCCCCAGCCTGTAATTACTGACGCCACTTGAGAAGAATACCAACAGGCACAGACACAGGGGGAGAAACAACAACATTTCAGTCCACAGCATACCTGGAGCCTTCTGCTGTTTGTGTGTGTGTATGTGTGTGAAAGGCAGCAGCCAGCTTCTATTTGGAAACTCTAATAAACAAATAATGACATTAAAGACAAACTTTATCATTCATATTTGAGTCCAAATGATACCAGACTGTTTACCTCATCCCTCTGTCCTGCACTGTACACGGCTGTGCTCAGACACAGGCACATGGCTGTCAGAGAAAGCTGTGAGCCCTCCATGCTGCCTGTAGATGACTCCTTTGTTAGAAGAGCCAGAAAGGGTGGCAGAGACTCAGGCTGGACACTTCACCAACTCGATACCGTATGGCATGCCATGTGTCAGCAAGGAGCTAGATTTGTCATGCATGGCAATAAACAACTGACACAGAAAATAGGAAAAAATAAGATGCCAGTTACAGAGTACTGTAGCTCTAAGTCTGGAGTCTGATTTTAATAAAGTAAGTCATTTTTTTTAATTTTTACAGTCAGTAGCTGTAGCACGAGTCAGTTCCAGCACTGCCATCATAAATGCCACATTAGTATTCCTATTGTTAGGATGGTCTTTACTTTGATTTTTAAATTTAACTTTGAATTTTCATTTACATTTTATTTAATGCTTATTTTTTATCTTAATATTTTCATTATAACTGTGTTTAATGATAAGTGATTGCAAAGTGTTAACTCCCTGCAACATCTCACATAAAAGCCTGTCATAAATAACAGTAATAAGCGTCTCCTTGAACTTTTCCAAAATCTTCCTCCTGCACATTCTGTTTGGATACAAGCCAGAGCATATTGATATAAAAATAGATTACAAACATGCCTTGGCTCCAAATGGAGCTAGGCTCACTCATCAATATACAGCACAGTGACGGTGGTGGGTAGTGTCTGCCCACACTTTTCTCATTGTCAGTAAAGCTCTTCATGACTAGAGTTATATTATTCTATATCCTACAGTAATGGCATGGCAGCGGGTGGTGTGGGGGGGTGGGGGGAT
>NW_018128007.1:3332059-3351546 GCF_001952655.1 Monopterus albus | reverse complement strand
AGTGGGCTTAACACAATCACCGCATCAGCTCATGCCAACAATTGGAGCTTCCACAGTCCCCTGCAAGTTATGTGACAAGCCAGAAATCTCCAAGAACTGGAGAACTGTCTTGGAAAAAAGTTCAGTCGGGTTGTTACTAAATTTAGTAAAGACTCACTCGTCCCATGACAAATGAAGTGATCAGGTTTCTGTGATGATTACACACAAACAGAGATTTTAGCTTACAATTTTTTAACCAGGTAACAGTGCAGCGGGCTTATTTCTCTTATTGCATCAACACAGGAGAGGAAATCTCCACATGACCAACAAATATACACTAGGTGGAGCCAAACTCCTGTAGCTAAGAAGCCTTTGCTCACTGTGTAGCTTACTGTCATCTGCCATTTTAGCTTCTCACAACAGAGCACACACCCGCATTTAAGTATTACAATGACTGTAACAACGGTAATTTAATATGACATTTAACTGGTAGGATAGACTATTTGAATTGTAATATATTCTCATTACACAGTGAATAATTTAGCTTCAGAAAATTTTCAAACTTCACCATTTGCACACTTTGTGTTATAGTTATCTACACTCAGTAACCCACAAAGATAATGTATAAATGTAAATAATAATTTAAAAAAAGATTCAAGAAATGTTTGCAAATTAGTCAAAAAAAAAATCTCTCCTTTATTCAGACCATTAACTGGGCACTTTGTAGAAGCCCCTTTGGCAGTAGTTAGAACTCTGAGTCTTCTTGGTTAACTCTCTACATGCTTTGCACACCCAGATTTCAGCACTTCATCCCAATCTTACTGAGAGATCCTCGATGGAACGCATCAGTGAACTGTCATCTTCGAGTCTCTACACAAATGTCTGGTGTTCAAAAAACATAGTGCTTTGAGTTCTAAAATCCATTTCCTCTGTCTTTTATATGCTGTTTGACAAACTTCACGCAGGCTGTCATATGCCTTTTTCACTAGTGGTTTCCATCTACTGTGAAGGGCTGCTGGACTCCATCAGGTTCTTGGTCTGTTGCCTAACCAAGGCCCTTCTTGCACAGTCACTCCGTTTGATGGACAAGGGTCCTGGTGATTCCAAACTAATTCGATTTCACAGTTACTGAAGCCATTGTGCTCCTAGGAACATACAAAGTCTCTGAAATGGTTTTAAACCTTAAGGTCTACAGAGGGATCCTTGGACATGTCTGGGTTTTTGTCCTGACATGCAGTTTGAATTATGGAATGTTATATACACAATTGCGTGTCTTTCTAAATTATTAGCTAAATCAAATGTCTAATCAGTTCAACTTGCCACAGGTAAACTCCAAATTCTAGACATACAGTATCTGTAGGATGATTAAATCAAACAGGATGTGTGCCTCAGCACAATATGAAGTGCAAATTGTATCAATACCCAAAACTCCAAATTCTAGACATACAGTATCTGTAGGATGATTAAATCAAACAGGATGTGTGCCTCAGCACAATATGAAGTGCAAATTGTATCAATACCCAAGAGATTTCAGTTTTTGATTTTCAATAAATTTGAAAAAAAAAAAATTCTCCAAAAACGTTTTAAGTGTAGATTGATGGGCAAAAATATTTTTTCTATTTAAAATGAAATCTACAACACTTCAAAATGTGTAGGGGTCAGAAAACTTCCTAAAACCAGACTTAAGATATATTCATTACACAGCAAACATTACATTATCTTAGAAACTCACCCTATGACTTGTTACAATCTGTCTCATCTATGATCTCTCAGAACTGGAGCAGCAAATGTTTCAGACCACAATACAATAAATACTTCATAGCCACAGAGTTTTATAAAACACATTAGTTGATCAATTTGGACAAAATCTTAAACCTGCTGCCTACATGGTAACAACTTGGTGGACAATGAGCTTCACTTAAAGGAAAATGTACAAACAGGTGATAAATTTAAAAAATAAAAATAAAAAAGTCTCTTCAGTGGTTTAGGCCACTACAAACTTCCAGAATGTCAACACACCTTTGCATAGATTCTACAAGAACACTGCTAGAAACCTCAAAAATATATTTACTTGGAATGTGATTCTTTTTCCTAATTAAGTAATGACTTACTAAGGAAAATTATTTCTTGTTACAGCATAAACTAATGTGTATGCATTATAATATTAATTATAATGGCATGTTGGGTTAACACAGTTTAAGTTAACAAAACATAACACTTGAATGATCAAATAGTAGACATGTCAAACATGTAGGAAAGCAGGATGATTTCATTTAATCTTAAATGCAAAAACCAGTTAATCACATAAAAAGCATAACGCATAAACATTTCAGTCACACACATGCTGTCAGAGTAAAGAAAGAACACTTATGTTCAGGGTTACATTCCCCTTCAATACATTTAAATGTGCCTTTAAGCCAAAACACTTCAGCAGCTAAAAACCTGACCACAATGCACCACTCTTACAGTGAGAGGTCAACATCTCAAAACGTTGAGTATGCAACTCTTAGGACAAATTTTTAATACAAATAGATACTGAAGGTATTATCTTATGTATGCAGGATTAACAATCTTCACCCTTAATCAGGACGTTTGCTCAAAAAGAGGCAAATCTTGCGGTAATGCAAAGGTGCGCTTGTCTTAAATAAACACAAATTTGGCACAAGAACAGATTCTGAAAGCAGCACGTTGACACACGTGCAGAAACAACAGTGAGTGCCAGAAACAAACCATATGCAAGTTACAAGGAAGTGAAGTAGTTCATACTGATGTTCAAACTCTCTGCCTGTCTTTATGCTCCTGCGTGTTCAGAAAGGGCAGTCTAAGTTCTGCAGACATAAAAAAAACATCACACAGTGTCTGCACAGCATTACTTTAGGATTCTCTTCTGGGCTCTTCATTGTCATCTAGCTCTGGAGCGCTTGACAACAATTGTACCAGCAACCATATCATACACAGTCCTATTGTGCTGAAAGAACAGAAGGGTGATGAAGGCAGGGAAAAAGAAGGCAATTGAAAAATTCTTGTTCAAAGCTCGGACAGTCGATCTGCAGAGGGACACAGAGACGGCGGTTACAATAAGAGATGTAGTAAAGCTGTAATTAGTTGTATTTGCTATGAAAACTACTAAAGTTGGAAGGACAGCCATTAAAACAAACTACTCACGCAGACAGAGAGACATTTGTTGCTGGCACTACAAGCACCCTGTTAGGCTGAACCAGAACGGAGGAGTCACAGGTAACAACTCTGAGTCCAATGAGAAACTTCCCCGGAGTGGCCCCTCCTGCTCCCCAAATGCAGACAATCTAAACAGAGAAAGGCATAGGAGCTTTACTGCGACGCTGCTTTACATCAGCTTACACAGAAACAGCTGAGACCACTGTTCTGTCTCACTTTATCTGTTTTAGAATGTGGTACGAGTGCTCACCTCATAAAAACATACCAATATCCGATACACAAGGGCAACAAGCATCATTTTCTGTAGCTCCTCCATGGATGTGTCTTCATCAATTTCTTCCACAATGAAATGCATGGCAAACTTGGAAACATTCCTAAAAACAAAAGGAAAATATGTCCATGATACAAATTCAAATGAGAATCTTTTGGGGGTTTTTTTTTAAAGGATGAAAAACAAACCAGTTTATCACCACTTCTAAGTAAATAAACTCACTTGATTCCACTGAGGTGCATAATACTGATGATTATAGTTGCTTTGATGAAAAATAATATGAGGAAATCCACCATCTCAGCCAGTAGTCTTTGAAGAGGTGAAGGAATGCTGTACTCTCGACCTGATGGAAAGTAGTAAAACAAAGCTGGGGGTCTGGCAAGTACAGTACAACACAAGGACTAAAGTATGTGCACACTACATCCTCATGTCACACTGCTGAACATGTCAGTAGTATGAACAGTATGGATACGTAGTAATAAAAAGCTGAAAGCACACCATTATCAATCATATGGTTTCCTTAACCGTGTAAAGTGGTCTAGCCCAAAACAAAGAGAGACAACCGTAAGATACATAGCTGTCTATACGTGTTTGGACAAGTATAGTAACCGCTGTAGCCTACGGAAAGATGCACTTTGACGACCTGGAGTCTCCACGTATAGTACACAGCTTTTCCGATACCTGGTCTCTGTGCATTCCCATTCTCCTGCGGCGGCTGCGGCTGAGCTGGCACTGCAGCCCCGCTGCTTTCAGAGGTGACGGAAGGTGGATAAGGCGACAGCGGAAGACCAAACGGACTGTTATACCAATTCTGAGAGTTGAAATCAAGCAACGCCATCGACGTCCCGCTGGTTGACTGTAAATAAGGGTAGGACATGGCTGGAGCTGCCAACCAGCTCTGCCAGTTCACATATCCCGAATAGTACTGCCACATCCATGCCTGAAGCTTCTCGCAGTACTCCGTAGTGGCGCGGCTTTCCCCAACGTCTTTCTCGTCTTCGACACTGTTCTGGATGTCTTTTCTTCGTGTAACCTCGTCCTCTATTGGTTTAACTTTGTGGGGAGAAGGTTTATTTTCCTTATCGACTTCCATGTTTGTGTTTTCTTCGTCAGCCATATTTGACGATGGTAGTCGCGTCACATATGTCGTCATTCCGGATCATTTTATCTGGATCAAGACAAGGTAACTATGCAGTGGACATTATGAACGAAGCCGCAACGTTGAATATACAGACTTTCTTGATGTCTGGTGAACGGACTTCTCATGCTAAAGACTAAGTCGCACAAAACTAAATTTAACGACCAAATATAACCTCCCTTTTCTCGGGATACGGTGGCACCGTCCACTCATTGAGATTACAAGAGTCAACCGCAAGGGGCAGTATTGAGTCAGATCATTGTGTAGTAACTTTAGCCATGTTACTTTGGGATAAGGCCACTGGCTAAAATTTAAATTGGTAGTAAGTGGTAAGAACAGTGTAGCTTTTTTTTTTTTACTGCTGCAAACACCTGATGGTTGCAGTTTCAAGTTACTGGCCGGAAACTGACATATAGGCCAGTGGAGATTTACTCTGCACTTTCACTTCGGGGGAAGCAACACTACTGCAGCATAAACAGAGCTGTGTATAGGAATCCTGTATTCAACCAAGAACATTGGCATCAAACTAGTTATAGGCCTACTTAAAGATCTCACTAGACAAACATGGCACCTAGTCAAATATGAAAAGTAAAAAAAAAAACCTGCTGCAGTTTCTAATATTGCAGACTGGCCATAGTACTCAAATGACACCAGCCTTCATATTCAAGAAGGAAAACCCCCCAGACCAAGTACGTTATACAGTGTGCCCACACTGCAGCTCAATAGTTCTTGATGTGGCTTTAGTTTAACTGCACAAATACTTAAGTTAATGGTCCAAACATAATATTTACATTTGTGAAAACCGACTCAAGTAACACAGTTCAGACTTTATTGGCATGTTTGCAACAGGTTAGTGCATTTTGTAGTCTGAACAGCTGCAGGCTCCGCTTGATCTTCACCAGATGATTACACCTTCTCATATGTCCTCATTGCAACAATGTCATCCATGATGCATTTCTGTTGAGAAATGGTCAAAGTGTTAGAAACCTTGTCGCTAAGGACAATTAAAAGCAGCATCCACAAACAAAAGTAGCCTGGCACATTCGCCTGTTTCAGGCCATACTCACAGCTATTAGTTTTCCCTCTTGAATCTCTCGTTCCAGCATCGTTGTCTTGCCATCCCAGCTCTGTTTCTGCACCAGTTTGCCATTCTCAAAAGTGACGATTGTCTGAAAATCATGTGGAGTTAATGACCAAGTCTATGAAAATTAGGGTCAAGCCTTTGACAAAGGATGGCCTACCTTGGTTTGTCGGCCATCAGCAGTGGTCTCATCAAATTCATCATTCAGCTTGAACTTGATTTCTGTTGTCTTGAACATGCTCTCAGATCTCAGTGAGATAACCCCATCATCCATACTAATCACCAACTTGGGCTTTACAATGTTACCCATCTGCCGGGTGGCCAAACCCACACCTTGGGCACAACAAAGCTTGATTAGGATGCTGGTTCTAGGTGTGTTCTTGTTAGGCTATATGATATTACATTTGTGTCATTAATGAAGATGAACGTCTTTACCAAAACTACACAAACTGGCAAGAGCTCCCACCCTTGCAATGGACTACTTTCAAAACAGTCAGTGTAAAATCAGTTCACAATCATTTAACCAATAACTCACCAAGTGCCTTCATGTAGTCATCAAAGTTCTCACTGGCAATCAAAGTCCAGGTTCCAACAAACTGCTCAACCATGATGGTGACGTTGAAGAGACGTATGCTACACAGACACAATACAGGTAAAGCCCCCTAACCTGATGGTGAAGTGCAAAGAGACTGACTAGCAGGGAAACTTCATATTTAAAGGCAGGTCTGCACACACTTGAGTCAGCGCTACCAATCAAGAGCAGGCGCTAATGTTGTCATGGAAACAAATGAATTAGAGGGCGTGCCTTTTAATTAGATTCTGATGATGGGTTTGATAGGAGTAAAAGTGAGCCCAGTGCAGGTGTGCTGACTTCAGTCTTAATTGAGGGGATGAAAAGTGCTATAGTAATTGGACCTGATAGGATTTAGTGGCGAGTTGTATGCCACTCCTGCATACATGGTAATAGGATAGACTACATACTGTAGTTTGATAACTTATGACATTTAACAACAACAGTACCTATAAGAATCAAATATGCATTAAAAACCTTTATGGAACTCACCAAAAATTATATAGTGCTGAACATATAGCCTACTATTTTATTTGTGGGTTGTCTACTCGAGAACTGCAATGATTAGTCAATTAAAGAACTAGATTGACAGGTTACATTATGATGTTTGCTTAATGCCAAAATGCATGTATCTAAAATAAGCTCCTAATGGGTTGTGGAAACAGTGTAGTTTTATTTGGGGGTGCTTACATGTCTGACTGGACTTACACCTGAATGAAAGCATATGTCCGCAGGTAAAACTGGGGTCACGTGTTGATGAACAATGCCACTAAACCTCTGCAGCCAGTCATCTGACACTTTAAGAATCAGACAGAAACTGATGCTTCATAAAGAAAAATTAAAAGGGCACAAAACATTTAAATTGTTCATATTTCTAAATCACTTTTCACCTCATCTCGTGGATGGTGTATCATCTCCTGTAAAGTGCTTTGGCCAGTGCAACACACTGTGGAAAAAATGTGCTATATAAATACAGTCCATTTACCATTTAGAGATCCAACAAGACTTTTTACAGTGCCTTTAATGTACCATAGTTGATATGCCCATAATTTTTACTTTGAGTTAAGCTCCATAGATGTTTTCATTGTTTCTTAGAAAACCACCTGGCTTGTCTGGGAACCCTAGGTGTTTAAATTGGTGCAGCCCAGACTTCCTTCCTGTTTTTCATGCCATTTCTGTGGATCAGATTTTAACACTGAACATGCACCTTCAGAACAGATTTTAAAAGATATGCAATATATACAGTAATGCTAAATTAAAGCAATTGATTTGAAAAACCTGTTGCAATTTTAGAAGTATGAAAATCATTTGAGGTTTGCATCTCCTGGGACCTTACACTGCAAAGTCAAACTAGAACATTTAACCATTCACCAGCACAAGATTAAAAGGGGATCACCCATTTCAAACATGGTCTGCATCATAACCTCTAGAGTCCCTGCGTCCTCATATGAGGACCGCACAGCTTGGGTTTCCAAAGCTCAGGACTCTAGAGGTTAAAGCCTGAAACCACACACACACCACACTTAATTCCTAGAGGACCAAAAAAAAAAAAAAAAAAAAAAACCCCACATGCACATTACCATTTACAAGCTTTGCAAGACCTATCCATTAAGCAGTTAATGGATTTAGAGGCTATAAAATCATAAATGCATATTAGACATGGATGTTCTGTACAATGATGACCCTCAAAGTAGATTGGCTTTTTGAAGTGCTGTTGCCTGAACACAAGCCAGGTCATGAGCATTTGTTCTGGAAACTGATGAGGCCTCAACTTGCTACCCAACAAGACCAAAACTAAAAAGTAGTGTATATGTGCTAAAGGCCAGATTGAAGAGTCTTAGTACTAATGAGGTTACTGCTGACGCCAAGCAGTGATATGGCCTTTCCAGCTACATTCCTTACCGCTTTTACACTGGAGGCATACTTCCAGTCAACTGAAGCAAAGGCCTGGGTGCACCCATGTCCACTTGCTTGTACTGGCAGTATTAAAAGATGTTAACCAGCATTTATGGCAACCTCCTTGCCATAAGACCACAGGTTTTGATATTGGCCATAGTTAAATCCAATAGTAAACACCTCACTAGATACATTGAGACTTGCACAAAAGACCCCAGAAAAGTAATGATCAAATCCGAGGTAACTGGTTGCTTGAATGGTTCTTGTCAGTAGCAAAGGCTAAGAAACTGCTCCTTATGAGCAACAAGAAAAGTCATTTGAAAGGCAAAGCATTACAATTTAAACCCACAATCCGTTACATTAACATTACAGGCTGAGGTAACAGTTCAGACTTTATTAGCATGTTTGCAACAAGTTAGTGCATTTTGTAGTCTGAACAGCTGCAGGCTCCGCTTGATCTTCACCAGATGATTACACCTTCTCATATGTCCTCATTGCAACAATGTCATCCATGATGCATTTCTGTTGAGAAATGGTCAAAGTGTTAGAAACCTTGTCGCTAAGGACAATTAAAAGCAGCATCCACAAACAAAAGTAGCCTGGCACATTCGCCTGTTTCAGGCCATACTCACAGCTATTAGTTTTCCCTCTTGAATCTCTCGTTCCAGCATCGTTGTCTTGCCATCCCAGCTCTGTTTCTGCACCAGTTTGCCATTCTCAAAAGTGACGATTGTCTGAAAATCATGTTGGGTTAATGACCAAGTCTATGAAAATTAGGGTCAAGTCTTTGACAAAGGACGGCCTACCTTGGTTTGTCTGCCATCAGCAGTGGTCTCATCAAATTCATCATTCAGCTTGAACTTGATTTCTGTTGTCTTGAACATGCTCTCAGATCTCAGTGAGATAACCCCATCATCCACACTGATCACCAACTTGGGCTTCACAATGTTACCCATCTGCCGGGTGGCCAAACCCACACCTTGGGCACAACAGGTATCATTAGGATACTTGATGGGTTTGATTGTAGTATTACACTTGATGCCATTAATGAAATGATCTACTTCCTTGGTTAAAACCCACTGTACAGGCTTGCAAGAACTTCCACACAATATACTACACTTTCAAAACATATCTTTAATTTATCAATAACTCACCAAGTGCCTTCATGTACTCATCCATGTTCTCACTGGTAGTCAGAGTCCAGGTTCCAACAAACTGTTCAACCATGATGGTGAAGGTGAAGGTGAAAATAAGTCCGCTACAGGAGCACAAGACAACTCAAAATCCACTGGTTCAATGTTAAAGTGCGGAGAGACTGATATGTAGCAAAACTTCATATTTAAAGCCTGGTCCGCACTGCTTGATTCAGGGCCACCAATCAAAGAGCAGGCTCTGATGTTGTCATGGCAACAAGCTGATTAGGGGGCGTGTCTTTGGATCTGCGACGATGTGTTTGAGCGAAGAGTGATCTCAGCGCAGGTGTGTCGACTTCAGTATTAATTGGTGAAGTGAAAGGTGCTGCAGTAATTTGACCTGAGAGGATTTAGTGCACCTTGCAGGTAGCCCCTGCAGAAAGAAAGATTCAGACAAATTTCTCTTTTTCCTTTAATGAACAACATTAATACACACTGCCAGCAGTCAGGCGCATGGTGCCTTACTGTGTAATTGAATTCGCATTTATATAAAAAGGCTAAATAAATAAGTTATAAGGTACTTAAATTACTGTTTTTCGGTTGTATACCTCTGCCAACCAGTCAAATTCATAGGAACAGGACAGACTGACCTTCATCTTTGACCTTTGACCACCAAAATCTAATCAGTTCACCCTTGAATCCAAGCGGACATTTGAGCCAAATGTGAAGAAATTTCCTCCATTATAAATCGCTCCTGCATGGGTGAATACTGGCTTTAACCAGTAGATGGAGCCTATGAAACACAGATAAAATCGTTTTTAGAGGTTCTGTTAATAAGTGCTATAGATACATTTAGAACACTTTGCAAAATGTGTGAGCTGAAATGGATTTTGAGTCACAGGTAACATTTCTTTGCTATTTCTTACAAACAAAATCTGTTTATTATTTTAACTTCTAAAACATTTCCAGTAAATTTACAAATGGGTATCACAGACAACCCATTTGAAAGGTGGATGTACATCTTTATCATTGCAATTCTGTGCCTGATGTATTATACAAAATTAACCAACAATATGAAACCAGAGAAACTGCATAGAAGGGGTCTTAAAGAGGCTGTCACATGGCTGCAAAATTGATTTCTGGTTCAGAGACATTAAGTATTCATTAAATTGAATGACAGCAAGCAATGATGTAGAGGCTGGGCTGTGCTATATCATGGAATGTAGTTTACCAATCCAGTAAGCCGATTACTTGTTGTTCTGTCACCCGATGTTTCTCTTCATATGCACAGGTGCCATCTAGCAGGCGCAAAGCCCATTTGATGCACTGAACTCTCGCTGGTAATCACAGAGAAGTCCTTTCTTCCTGGTTTTCATCAACAATTCAGTCTCTATTGATGGGAGAACAGTGGCCATGGACAAAAGCTGTATATACTGTACAAACACAGCTCTGAGCGGCAGCACACTGATTCATTCTTCAGTGTGTGTGAGAACCGAGGGGGACCCCTTTCAGCTCCTTTGTGTTGGTGTCTGTCAACAGTGTAGTTGGAGGCAGAGCCCATTGTGACGGCCAGTGTTTCTTATTGACACAAGGCCTCGCTCAGCTTGTTCCCAGGGTCCAACCTGAGGACTCATGAATAATGGAGAGAGGATACTCAGGTCCAAGGGGGTGCTCGCATGTTTGATTGGGCTTGATATAAACCTGAACTTCAGCTTAATATGTCAACAGGTAAAACTGTGGTCTCAGCTAATCATGTTGATGGTGAACTTGGCTGCAGATCTCTGCAACCAATCATTTGACTGTCTTAGAATGAGGCAGAAATGGATGCTTCACACAAAAAAAATCAATCTAAAAGACATAAAATATTTAAATTGCATCTATTTATAGCACTTGGAAGTCATTTTTACTTTTGAGGCCTCTTATTCTAAGCTTAAACTGTGTTTCTATTCTGGATAAATCTTAGCCTGAGGTAGGGGATAAATCTCCTCCATGCAGAGATCTAATAAAGCTTTGTAGCTGTGCCTTTCATCTTCTGTAGTTGAGACATACATGTACCCATAATCTTTGTACTTTTTGAACCAAACCCCACACATGATTTAGTA
The DNA here is from genome assembly GCF_001952655.1 of Monopterus albus. NCBI lineage: Eukaryota > Metazoa > Chordata > Actinopteri > Synbranchiformes > Synbranchidae > Monopterus > Monopterus albus. The sequence goes on along the minus strand of NW_018128007.1, from coordinate 3,340,198 downwards.
ATTTTTTTGAGAAAACCTCTTGCTGGCTTTTGTTTAAATTGGCTCAGTATTTCTATTTTGAAACATTTTATTTAATTGATATGTTTTTCATGCCATCTCTCATTAGATCAGATTTTAACACTATAAGGGCTCATTCAAAATGCCACTTATAATAAATCAATGCAGTAAGAAAAGCAATGAATTTCAAAAGCCTTAAACTAAAAAGTGAAACTGGTATGTTAAAGTTTGATGAATAACAGGGACCAGTCAGAAGTGGGTGTGTGTCAAGCGTTTGGCACCAACAGGGGGCATCACTTCAGGGCTGGCTCCCCTGCAGATCCCAGCCATCTGCTGAACAGCTCACACGACCTGAGCGATATGCCCTCTCCTCCTTGCCTTTTAACACAACTTCTGGATGATGTTGAACCAGAGGCCAGAGTGGGCGGTGACCATTCTGCATCAGCAAGATGAGGTGTGTGTGAGTGTGTGTGTGTGTGTGTGGTGGAGGTCAGAAAGGTGGCTCTTGCTTGTGTGCTTTGAGCACTTTCATGCTTCCTGCTTTGATCCCGTTTCTCATCCCTTCATCCCACACGCTCCCAGCGCCTCAGGCTGCTGGTTTGCGGCACACAGAAGGGAGCGGGAGAGGGGTTGGGACAGTGACTGCCTCTCACAGAGACACTGCTTGTTCAGTCAATACAGGGAGAGATGCAAGGAGCACAGCCACTGGGTGCATAGTGCGGTGGGTGGAGGGTTCACCAGGAGTTAATGTGATGGATACTGTACAATTCTATGTCCCTGTTTTATGCTCTCTTAGATCTCTCAACAATGGGCTGAAATACTTATGTGAAAAACAACTGCCGCAGTTCTTAGAAAATGGCCTCTGGACCCCTTACAACATGGGAAAACGTGCCCCCCAGTTAGTAGGTATATAAAGACTGCAAGTGTTCTGAGATTCCCTGATAAATCACTTGGCCTGAGCCCTCTCATGTCTCTCATAGAACAATTATTTTCTGTGGGTTACTATAAGGTGTCTCTTTCTGCTAAAGCTTTATATGGGCTGTGTTCAAAGTGTGGTAAGAGGTGACTGTTGCTGAACAGCATGACAGTCATTAAGTGAATATGTGTCACAAACTATCCTTTTATCCCTCCTGTGCTCCTCCATAGCCTCGAGATGCTCATTTAACCCCTCTCACACATAAGCACCAGCTGCTGAGCCAAGACAGGGGGGACACATGCAAAGCCACAGAGCAAAACCCCTAATTGAAGATTAATTGGATGGGGGCACTTACCTTTATTTAGACATGTGGTAGGTGTTAGGCTGTGACAAGCAACTCACCCATCTCAGCAGATGACTGCACTTAATATTTAATTACATACTTTGGGGGGGGGGGTTAAATAACCAGCATATTCATCCCTTTCAAGACAATGACAGAGACCACTAGTCATCTGTGACATCTCCTTGGTAAACTGACAAGTGCTCTCTAACCTTTCCTGTCAGGTCAAATACGTAGTCTTCAGTGACCGTGACAGGACTGGATAGCAGTAGATGCATGTTACAAGTATAATGTGCCATTTTGATTTAAAAAAAAAACTGCTGTTGAGACTGGAAGAAAATTAAGTTCAGTGAATTAGTTATAAAGATTTTTGTACAATTAAGCCTATGTTTGCAAAGAAAGACTACTAGAATAAAAAAGAGTATTGCTTCAGTGTCTCAAAGATTTGAATGAACTGAAGATAGGCAAATGACATTAAAGACAGCAGTCTGCATAATCATTAGTAAATTATATCCTTACATAAACAAAGGGTAAATTGAAAGAAAGTAGAATGCAAATTATACAGTGAAAAACCAGACAGCACTGATATGTCAAATCTGTTGACATCCTACTGAGTCTGAAGAGTTTCAGCTAGAATTTGATCTTAGTTGCAAGTCTGTAGCTTTGTTCAATGTCTCACAGTAGGGAGTTTTCCATGAGCCCTGCAGTATAAATGTGAACACTGTGGATCACCACATCCAGAATATTACTTGGATCCAGATCAGACTTTGGTGTGTGGTAGATCATATATAGATGCTATCTTGCTATTTTTGTCCATGCATGGTAGGCATTGCTCATAGAGTTAGAAGCAAAAACACTGAAATTGGTCCTATCTCACAGTGGTGAGGAATCATTTAAAAAGAAATCCTGGGTTCTGGATGATGATCTGAATCAGCACCAACATCTAATGGCTTATCTATGGATCATACCCTACCTCTCCAAAGATTTTATCTAAATCTGTTCATTACCTTATTGAGCGATACAGGGCTTCTGCAGATCACTGGCAATTTGGCTGCGGTGGAGAGTAATGGGGCTGGAAGGGAAGAATCATTTACTAGCCACAACAGGTCAAAGCTTGGGAAAGCAGAACTTTACTGCAGCAGACAGCTGGCACAGAGCATGTACTGGGAAACGAGCTGGCTTTCAAAAAAGAGTTGTTTTTTTTATATAAACATGTGACACACCATACCATGGCTCTTTTTTCGTCTGCTCTGTCATTAAATATTACTTGTCATAGCTGGTCACTGATCAGATCATATTTTAAACTGCAGCAAGCACATAAAAGCTGCCCACAAGCCATAACTGAGGTAATGTAAGTCACTCATGGCTGTTCCTTCATAGATAGACATGCTTTAAAACATTGATTTCCCCCTGTAGTGACCTATTTTGTCTCATGCAACAATGCACACAGACACACATCCTGCAGAAAGAAGCCATTCTAATTTTCTACAGTTTGAACTGACTTATAAATCATACAGTGAGTGCCTGTGAGGTTTGTGTGATATAAACCAGGAAATTTGTTTCAGTTAGAGCCCCAAACCCCCTCTTCACCTTACCTCACAAACACCCTCACACACACACACACACACACACACACACGCACACACCATTGATATGCAAACAATGTTTTTCCTGTGGAAAGACAATGTGTAGTCTTAAAAGTAGCTTGCTCTGTGGTTTTCCTTTCTCTGTGTCGACATCACGTGTTGTCTCCTGTTGCGCTTATTTTGGAACCGGTCTTGTGATCTGCTGTCTCTCTATTGTGGACTTTCATAAGTTAACTGCTAATGGGTAGCATGCTGGTAATGGACAATGTAATTGTTAGAGGCCATTGTGGAGGAGTGTATACCATTGTAAATAATAATAATGAAGTAAATGTTATTTATTCAAGAGTGACTCAGGGAATTCACATTACTCTAGCACATCATTGCCCATATCAAAGTTCAGCATATTTGTTTTCTAAATGCTGTTAATGCCCTGTAATTGACTCGAATTCATGTAATTCGCACTCAGTGCGTGAGATCACAATTAATATTATAAACTAAGGGGCTGTCCTCAGAAAAAAAGAGTAAAAAGCTCCTGCTAAACACGGAAATCACTATATCCTCCCTGGCTTTGCCTATCCTAAAAGCACAAGGAGAAGGAATACCAACAATGGCAGGAAAGAAAAGAATGACAAGGCGGGTATATTACAGTCAAACAGTGAGAACGGGTCTCATGCCTAGTCTGGTCCTTTACCCAATATAGCGCCTGGGTGCTGAGTGGAACCAGAGGGGACAGGCAGGAAGTTGTGGCCCATAGGATAACATTGTTGCATGGAAGCTGCGTGGGAGACATTTCCCTCAGCCAAACAAGCTTTGTAGGACCAGCATGGGTGGCATTTTCTCTATTTTATGTAATATATCACAGCTCTTGCATATATGCAGTAAAGTTCATAACTTTTTACACTTTATTTGAATAAAACATGGACAAGGCATGATCTCGCTCACACACACAAATGTCCTCCACCCTGCTACACACCTACTAACGCAGACTTTACTTTAGCAGTTGTTGAATGACAGGTATAAGATGTCAGGATGGTTTGCACACAGGATGCAGGCACGACTGTGAACGTCGCTGCTGCCGGCAGCCTCAGCGGTTGACACAGTAAATCAGTCCTGATGGGAGGGTAGGAAGAACGGAGGTGGGGGGTGGGGTCCAATGGGACTGAGCTGGCCTCTGTCAGACACACTCAGCCACTCAACCAGCCAGAGAGAGACTGTCGACGGGTGGGAGAACACTGGCCGGGAAGCGCTCACACGGAGATTGAGTTACTACGGAATTAGATCAGGGCTGTGGGAACCAGCACCTCCTAAACATGCTCGCACACTTTTGGTCACACACACAGACATAAACACATGCAGACACACCAGCTCCGGCTGCACTCTTGCACACAAAGAGTCACCAAGGGAAACCTCAGGGAAGATTGAGGAAGGCAGCTGGGCACACGCCAGTTTCAAACAAATGCTTGCTTCTACCTCTTAGCTTCCTGGCACTAGTTTGGGAGTAGTTTCTTCAAATTGGTCCCGGGTCAGGACCACAGTCAACGGTAGTTTGACGAGCTGTTCAAGTTACTGGATGTAAAGATAATATAGAGTAAAATGGCAAATCACAGAGAAATGAGTTCATACCAAGCATGCTCAAATAGAATACGTCATTTTACAGAGTTCATGTCCATTTCATCAAAATACAACCAGAGTGGAGGCTGAGAAAATCTTGTGATCACATAGGTGAAAAGTCAAGGTCTTTGGAAGAAAAATCATAATTATGTTTAATGGCCCACTGGAATGTCAGCACTAATATGAAGGACCTTGACATGCAAGTGTGAAGAGAATGGCTTGTTTCTGCTTCATGGAGACCACACAAACCCACCCGTCTTGTAGGGTTGGTGGCACTGTAGAGTCCTGTTACCACAATAGTATCATACACAATGGTGAAATGATTCCAAATATACTCAAGTATACAGCAGAGTCCTGGAAAGGCCCAGTTGGTTTAAGAGCAAGATGAGGGCTTGTATTGACCTACTGGGATCTGGATCTGAATCCGTCTCACCAGCACCAAACTTTCTGGAGTTAATATAGACAAGAGAAACATTGTCCAAAAAGGGACAATGCAAGCCTTGGGTGTTTTTCAGCACTGGATTAGGCAAATATTAAGGTTTATAAATCAACCAAGTGAAAGAAATGCATGAAATGGATGAAGGCAGAGGCATGATTTTTAGTGAAAGTGTGTGCTGACAGGGAGGAGGGGGAGGGGGGTCTATGTGTGTAAATCAGTGTAAAGGCTCAACCGCACTCACTGCATCCGCAGAATAACTGAAGCTTGCACATTGTATCTGTCAGCACCGAAACCCCTCTGACATTCTGGGAACTTCGCATTGGCCTGCAGTTGCTCCCTGGAATCAAGCTCTCATCCGCACTTGTCAGCCCCAGCGCATCGAGTTAACAACTGACCTGATGGACAGAGCAGAGAAACAGCTGCTACTCGACAAGGTACTGGAATGGAAGACAGCAGGAGGGTCACGCTCCCACTGATGGCCTTACCAGACATGGTAGATTCAGTGCAGGAATTATCCCAGCCTTGGGTGCTGCCATTTCCCACACTTTGCATCCCTGACAGAGAAAAGACTGTCACTTGACTGCTGTTTAGTGTTATGGTATCTTTTGTAGTTCCTATGCCTGCTTATACCTGATGGCAGTGGTGGAAGAAATATGAAGTTTTCCTATTTAAAAACATTACTACTAAAAGGCCTGCACTGAAATGTTAACTTGAGTAAGATAAAAAATATCGGCATAAATGGGCTTAATGAATATAATGCAGAGTGGTTTCCTACTGTTACTTGCAGATTCTCAGTCATCCAGGTCATAGTAAGTTGAAAAAACTAGGTTTTAGGTTTTCGACCTAGTTGATTTTTCTAAGTTTTTTCAGCTTCATACTGTTACATTACTGAGTCATCATTATTGTTGCACATAAGGGCAGCACAGTGGCCCGGTGGTTAGAATAGGATAATCACCTTTATTGGCCAAGTGTGTACACACAAGGAATTTGCTTCCGGTACAGAACTGATGGCAGCCATCTGCGGCGCCAACTCAACCAATGGACATGCTACAGGAGAGAGGGGACACAAAGTCTTATAAAAATAAAATGGAGAGGGGATGGGAGGGGGAAGAGAGGAGAGGAGCTCAGAGCATCATGGGAGGACCCACCAGCCTATGGTTCACAATTTAACTGGAAACACTTAAGTACAAGTGCCTCAAAACTGGATGTATTTAGTTACTTTCCACCATCATATGGTGGTTTCATTAATAATATATACAACTTTTTATTCCAATGGCAATAACTCAGATCTACTTGTTTTAAATTATTATAGCATGATATAATAAAGTGTATACCTTATATTTACATATTTACATTTATGCATATACAGTATAGGCAGACATGTCTGTATCTTGTATCTCTTTTCCCCTAATACATGCTAGAAAAACAAGCAAAAGGGATCAGTTACAAAATAGCATTAAACATTAAAAGCTCTTACCAAAGCATTTTAGTGAGGTCAAAGTTATCTGTGTGCCAGATCTATCGTTGCATAATAGCTTGAGCGTCTAATAACATTTCTGGTTCTCTTTTCATCCCTAGCGGAGTGATGTTCACTGTTTTCATCCACAGTGGATGAATGATTCCCTGGGAAGGTCTGCCTGTTAGGGAGGTAGGAGGAGGGGGGTTTAGGAGGAGAGTCTGGCGACTAATGCCGGACCTCCTGGCTGATCAGTGCTGTTGTGGAACCACACAGCACACACCAGACAATGAACAGCACACTCTGCTAATAGGCAGTGTCCTCCACAACACCAAAGAAAAAGGGGGCCCCTGCTACAATGGGGCCTTTTGCTCAGGAATTGGGGTCTCAGCAGGGCAACTGATCCTTAGGCCAGGAGTCTGTGAACAACCTGTCACAGGAAAAAGGACCAGCTTCATTGCTCTTTACAGGGCATGTCATAAACGTCAGCTTTTAAATATATTCTTTTAAAATGATGCAATGGCTACTGGTGTAAATAATGTCAAGTATCAATGCCTACAGCTTCATTAGAGCTTTCCTCTTTGATATACGGGTTTGTACACTTTTTTAAAGCCGGTCACACACCGTCTCGGCAGGCCCCGCCCATGTCATCTCGGAGACCCCGCCCCCGTGTCCGCGGTGTGAAAATAATCAGAGCAGAAGCAGATTTGACGTTTACCCTGTTGGACAGACGCTCGGCTGTCAGTGGACCCCTGGAGCCTTGTCTAGAAGGAGCCTTTTGATCACCACAGCCTTGGAAAGCAAAATGAAGCGAAGCCACAATTACAGTTCATCGGACAGCGACCTGGACGACAATGTGGAGGTGAAAGATAGCGGCGACGAAAATGGGTATGTCAGCTGTTATGTTTTGGTTGTTGTTGTTTTTAACAAACTTTTCTGTAATATCACGCACGTGTTTTAAACTGCAAGCTCTCAGCTTTATTTCCTGTGTCTTTTTATTTGTAGTCTTGCCATTTGTTGATGCATCATGTTTTGTTTCCATATATTTTAATTTGTATGTTTAAATTTTCAGACAGCTTGACTCGTACGGCTCGATGTCACCTTCCACAACCACTCAAGTTCAAGCCAGAAAAAGGCGCAGAGGGGTGAGGAAACGTATTATCTCTGCTGCCAACTTGCTCACTGCTAGATTCCACTGTTTTTTAACTTCTATATGACTTTTTTTGGGTACAGATTATTGAGAAACGTAGACGAGACCGAATCAATAACAGTCTGTCAGAACTGAGGAGATTAGTGCCAAGTGCCTTTGAGAAACAGGTAATTTGGTTTCTTCCATTGCCTTCTTAAGACACATTTGCTGATTTCTTTAAAAGTGATACCATTCTTCTCTTTCTCTTTCTTCATAGGGATCAGCTAAGCTGGAAAAAGCAGAAATATTGCAAATGACCGTGGACCATTTGAAGATGCTTCATGCTTCTGGTGGCAAAGGTAACTGACAGTTATTTGGCTTTGGATGATAAATAAATACGTCCATGTTGTACTTCTTAAATAACTGTCTGGCTGTGCTTCCTTCCCTGACAGGTTACTTTGAGGCTCATGCTCTTGCTAAGGATTACCGTAGCCTGGGCTTCAGGGAGTGCCTGGCAGAGACCGCTCGCTACCTAAGCATCATTGAGGGTCGTGACAGTACAGACCCTCTCCGGATACGCTTGGTGTCCCACCTCAGTAACTATGCATCTCAGCGAGAGGTGCACACCGGACTGGAATACTTAGCCTGGGGCTCTGCCTACAGGA
>NW_018128007.1:3266749-3332049 GCF_001952655.1 Monopterus albus | reverse complement strand
ATCTCCCCCACCCCCTCCTACAACACCCTCAGGGCAGGACACCTGCATCCAGAAGCAACAGCAGCCCACCCTCTGCCTCTTCTTCCTCTACATCTTCCTCCTCCTCCACTGAGGCATCTGGGACATCCAGACTTAGTGTCATGCCCCCCACAGAGGCCCTCAGAATGCCTCCCAACAGCTCACTGCCCCTCAGTCTCTCTGTGCCAACATCCAAGCTTTCCCCACCACTCCTCTCCTCTCTCTCCTCGCTTTCAGCCTTCCCCCTCTCTTTTGGTGCTTTCCCTCTTGTCTCCCCAATGGCCCTCAACACAGTAAGCCCCTCCTCCACCCTGTCAAAGCCTTACAGACCTTGGGGCACAGAGATTGGAGCCTTCTGAAACTAGCAACAAGACTGAAGGCAACAGCTGAGCTGTGCCCACCACCACAGACTGGGGAGGACAACCTGCCTCATCTGTTTTTATAGCAATAAAACACAGTGCAAAGTGATTTTATTGTATTAAGCATAAAAAATAACTTGGAAATTTTGCTGAAGGATGTAATTTCCTTACATTATGTAATCACTCTTATCAAGACAGAAATTCTAGATTTTTTTTATTTGTTGAAATTGATAACTAATTTAGTTAACATGCACTGTCTGAGAACTGATATGACATATGAGCCATAAATAGATTTACTGAAAGCACAAAGAGGTATTCTTCTGTAGACCAGACACTGAAACTTCTGCATTGAACAAGAATGGATGTCTGTACTTCACTTAATGTTACCTAATTCGATTGGCTTCACTGGTGCTACCAGAAATGCATGGAAATGAATATGCATATTATATGTGCTGTTTTTGGAAAACTAACTAATGGAGAATTGGAAATTTGAAGTCTTGTATGTATTTGTAATATTTTTCTACCAGTAAATTTTTAAAAGTACAAAACATAGATTTAAATCAAAGTATTTATTTCTGTTACATTTGGTCCTTTAAGGTTTTGTTATATTCTGTTTTCGTCATGTGTAACGTGGCAATTTAACTCCTACACAGATTAGCTGCCCTCCATGTGACTAAGACCCTGTCTTACCAAATGACATATCATCTGCAGGCGCTTTTTTGTTGCAATCCTGTAGAACTTAATCATGACGTAATAAGGTCCCATTTATTGACTGAAAGGCAGTTCTTTTACTGCCAGGTAAGTAACCGAATCTGAGAGCATTGTTGCCCTTATGAATACCCAGGAAATCATTAAGAGCCACAGGAAATCCTTTACAATGTTGCCCTGACCTCACCAGCCTGGGGTGGTCTGAAACGGAGACAATAGTGTGAACAGGATGTGGACATTGGAGGAAAGCAGTTAAAAAGCAACAACAACAATCAGATAACTAAACTAGTAAATCACTGCTCAGCTCTAAGGTGTTTCTAGTCCATGCTTGGTGACAGATCTTTTACAGGTTCATCATTTCATCGTCAAAGCTTAGTGTGCATTTTTCAGAACTGTTTATACATATAGCAAAACACTATGTATGGTTCATCAGCAAAAGGATATATTTCACCCAAAACCTGTAGCTTATGTTTCAAAGGTAAATCCTTGTGTCAGCCCTATCAAAATAAAATGTTCCATTAGCACTGTGTAAGTTAAGGTTCTCAAATGTTTCGATGTTTTGGCAATGGGATAGTGGAGCACTTACGTTTGCAGTAATGTGTGGAAACTGTTTTATTTTCCTGTAATATCTAAATTCAACACAGTACAATAGACCAACACAGTATACAAAACTGAAGTACTAAATCAAACAATGGAGTCACAGAGCATTGTGTGGCTCCTGACTGTTTGGCCACAGGTTTTGATCCACCTCACACCACCCTGGCAATACAGCAGGGGAAGAATCATCCTGTGTGTTATATCCATCCCCTGCATGCTTCTGCTGTGATGTCCTCACATGCAGCATTCATGGCATCCAGCAATGTCATATGGTCTAATGGTGCATGATCATGTACTTTCACCTCCATGCAGAACAAAAAAATCTTCAGCTGAATTCAAGAGTGGAGAGCATGGTGCTAGGAACTTTCTCAACATCCTTGGATGATGTGGGACGCTCCCCATAAGTGACATTCAAGTTTCACCTGAAAACCAATTTATTAATTTAGCTGAATATACAGTATATACAGTTACTTTGGAAACTATTCATACCCCCTCACCTTCTGTACACTGTAACTTACTGTATTTATTTTTATGCAGTAAAAATTCAGGTGAAGGGGTGTGGAATTCAAAATAGTTGAGGCCCTGGCATATATAACACGTGCATGAACTAATGTGTATGTGATGACATGATCAGTGAAATAACTCTTAACTGTTTTGGAATTCAAGACTGTTTAACTAAGAAGCAACTAAACCATTTTGACCAAAAGGACAATTGATAAATTGTTGAAATTGTAGCCAACTGTACTTAATCATTTGCAGAAATGTTATACAATTGCTGTTTGTAAGAAAAGAATGAGAAATTCAGGGGGTTTTTGTGTGTTTTTTACAGAAGAAACCAAATGTTGTGGAGAACGTCAATGTTCTTTAACTGTCATTTGAGAATTAAGGCAAAGCTATGGAGAAAAAATTGGTTTACCCATCAATGCTGCACCTCTGTGCTCCACAAGGGGCAGCTGCTGCCTGTGATTTACCCTGAGGGCTTAAGCCACATGCTATTAATAATAAAATAAGAGTACTGCTTTCGTTTGGGGACCAAAAAAATCAAGAAATTTAAACCCAAGATGCAGAAATGTCTGCGTCTGGTGTCCTGGTTCAAATCCTCATGATTCTCACACACAAAGAGACATAAATGACCTAGCAGAATAGCCTTTATGTTCTTTTATTTTTTTCTGAATTTGCATTAGGCATATTCCAAGCTTTTAGCCTACCTTGGGAGGGGTGTGGGCTCCAACTTGACTTCTTTGGTCTAAACAAATCTGCCACTGCCATCTAGTGGAGCAATGTGGCACTTTTTTGATTGTCTTCTACATGCCTCATGGCTCATTTTAGATTTGTTTTATGTTGAATATATATGAGTCTTACCCTCAAGCCGTAAGCCCAAGTATATTTTGAATTATACCAAAATTAAATTTTCAGATGAATTAACATTAGACTAGAACGTGAAAAATCAACTGGGGAAGACTATGGTTGTCAGTGATTGTCAGGATGTGTAGATAACTGGTTCTTTTATTTGGCAGTTTACATTTTCCTTCCTCTTTTAGCACAGAAAATTATTAGATAGTACATGCCATGTTCACAGAACCCCAAATCTTTATTCAGCAAAGCTTTCACAGAGAAATATATGAAGGAGAAACACAAGCAGCAGAAGATGCAGGCAGATATCAGATATATTAAAAAGAGACTAGTTCAGTGTGCTGAAGTAAAGCATCCTGCATCCATTCTCTAATCCCCTAAAGAGAGCAGATGCTAATGATGCCTCACGGTAAACTCGCAGTCACGCACACACCCACACAGACATACGTTATGTTCTCACTATCAATATCAAGGTGGGAGCAACAGCACATTCCACTGACCAAGACACTATGCATGGTACCAGGATGGTGGCATAACATTCAACAGATTAATCCCCAAATACTGTGCACGTAACAGAGCTTTTGAATAGACTAAAGATAGAGTCATAGAGAAATGGCATTGGACAGGGTAAGTGGGAATCTGCCATGTCTTGGGCAAAGACATTCTTAATAACAACAAAGCACCTATCAAGTTCATTACCAAGCTCATTTCAGAGGGAGCAGATGCTTTATGAATCTGTGGGTTTGGCGTATTTTTAAGTTCCAAGTGTACATGTTGAGAATGAGAAGGTGTGCGTGAGGAAGATACAGATGGGATATGCTGTTATCTTGAGGACTCTAGGTACACCAATTGTGATTCTTCACAAAAACACAGAAACATCATGGCATCATCAAGAAACACCAACAAGAAAATAGCTGTAAAGCCAAATTTCAAAAACCGAAGCAGTAATCAGTGATGAACAAAATGTGTGAAATTGTACGGTGCAGTACAGTACAATCTTTGTATGTACTTCACTTACCATCATAGATAGACAGATAGATAGATAGATAGATAGATAGATAGAGAGAGAGAGAGAGAGAGAGAGAGAGAGAAGGGGAGAGGAACAGGCATTTACAAAATAATAGCCACATACTTGCATTTTCTCTAAAATAATCAAATCCATGTTTGTATCCACTGATAATACTTATAGTTGTGAGCACTGGTGGTGTGGTGTGTTGTGATGGGGAGGTCCTCAAACCTCTCAGCCTCCAGACAGAGTGAGGGCAGGGGCAAGGATGGGTCAGGACTGGATGGTGGGATGTAGATGGACCATAGAATTCAAGACGTGTGAAACTCATGGCGTCAGCTCTTCCCTCAGCTCTTTGTTCCTGCGCACAACAGCTGCATGTTTCTCCTGAAAAATACAGAACAACACAGAGCAGTGAGAGTAATCACTCAACAGGACTCAGTCATTCTCTGGTCAACACAGCGAACTCAGGCTTTTGTTTCTGCAGGAGATGACTTAGAGTTTAGCATTTCTCACCTTCACCTGTAGACGCTCAATCATGGCTGCCAGATGGGCTTCACGGTTCTCCTTGATCTGCTCCATCTTCATCAGGAGCTTCTCCTCAGCCATCTTGCTGAAGTTGCTGTTCTCCTCCATTGCCTTTAGCAACACATCCCTCTCATGCTCTCGCTTTTCTGCCAACACCCTCAGCACCTGGGCCTCCTGGTACTAAATATGCACATCAAAAACAGTACACTGAGGTATATATGTTTTTTTATCCATTTATAACAGCCAGTACCATTTAAATAAGTGAAACATTCACCTTCCTCCGTTCTTCAGCAGCCTCCAGTTTCTTCTCAATGTCCTCCAAAGAGATATCCCTCTTGGGGGGTGAGGGGTGGTTGTGTGCTATATCTGACACCGGAGACAAAGGCTTGAGAATCACCTCAAAGGCCTGGCCCGAGGCTCGCTTGTTTATAGGCTTCACCTCCATGTCTGTGAATCACATAGTCACAAAAATAATACCAGTAAAATCAATGTCCAGTAGTATAACATATCTGTCTGATAATATGTCATTATTGCTTAGTCTGTATTTACAAGGCACATAGAACAGCCATGGGGGCAATTTATTTCATTCAAAACGAAATCTGTTTGAGCTGATCCATATCCTACCTTCAAACTCGCACATAAGCTTGTTGCGTGGCTCTGGGTAGAAGCAGGAGCAGATGAGGGAGAGGACGGACAACTCCTTCATCTTTTCTTTGTATGCTGTAGGTACATAAAGACATGACATAGCATCCAGGTGAGTCTCTCCATGTTACTCATGAAAACAGTGAAAGAGACTTATTAATACTCAGTTAATATTACCTCCCTGTCCAATAAACAATGTCAAGGAATCAAAGTTTAGATATTTCTAAATTCATATATTATAAGTTCATAAAGGAAAATGATTCAACAACCCAGTTAAATGACCACTGTGTTTTGAGAGTCTAAAATGTACATAATGTCAATGCTGTGCTGCTTAGTAATTCATTGAATAAATGCGTTCTGTAAGGGTCATCAAACTAAGATCAAACAAGCATTGCTCTTACTTTATTGGATGCTATAATAAGACATTGTTCATTTCAATCAATAAATCAGTGTGCTAAGATCTGGGAAACTGTGCGTTTTTACCGGTTTCTTGGACAATTTTTAAATGTATCTACAAATTCAGTCACTTTTCCCCTCTTCTCATGAACAAAGTGCCCCTGGGGCTCTTTATACAGATTCTCAGTGCTGCTAAGCCTTCTGCTGCAAAGGCCAGTGTGTGGAGCATCCCCTTGCTGCAGGGCTGGCCGGCCTCCCACCTCGCCATGCACCTGTCTTCTCTGCTACATTTCTGCCACCACACACACCACAATGAAGCCTGTCGCTACAACATATTGCATTTAAAATGGCCAAACCATTTGCTTACATTAACCTGCCATATTGTGATTTTTTAAGATATGCATACAGAGGCTAAACAAATCCATGAAAACAAATATGCTAAATACTTGGCCTACAACAATAACTGTCCATCAGAGGGGATGACTAATGCAGGACACAGCCTAGTTTGTATCTGTTAGAATAAGGGTCTATATAAGGCCTAATTGTCTGGAATTTTCATTTGTATATTTGCCAAAAGTGTGTTTGTTTATTTAAAAAATGAATTGCAGCCCATCTGTCACGAGTGGTGATACTGCTATGGCAAATGGAGAAAGGTAGAGAGATAAATAAAAGGAGCAATCGCAAATAAATCAGCGGATTAAAACAGTCATGCTCAGGTTAGTGAAACGCTTTTAAATGACACGTTGGAGCTGTTTCGGTTTAATTATAGCAAGGTAATATAAATGTCAGACTGATGAAGCCCTCCCAGTTTCACTGTCGGCTAAATGGTCGGCAACCCAGCATCTTGGGTGGGGTCCGTCTGCATTATGCTGCATGTTGGGGCCGCTGTATCATGGAGCGCAGGTGCAGCCTTGTAAATAAAGCTGTCTAGGGCTAATCCATATTGCCTACTTATCAACTGCTACGTTAGATCAAGGCAAAAGAGGAAAATGTGAACACACTTACATAGATGATAATACTACAGGAGACATTTCAGGAGCCTAATGACGGAGGATGCTTGCTATCATTACCGCACTCTCGTGAAGAGACAATAGGCCCATAGACTTTAGAGAAATATCAAGGTGAATGGCCTAATTTTAGTTAATCACACAAAAGAGAACATTTCTCAGCGACGTCCTGACAGATGACCACCAGCCGGTAGACTACACGGGACTGACACAGGCTCTACACAGAAAGGATGTGTCCGTCACATTCATGGGTTTTAACAGGAGCAGTCTGAACAGGTCTAAACATTGCTTACCGGTTGCTGTTTTAGACATGGTTGGTGTATTTCTTCTCGGAAGATGCTGTAGCTCTGCTCAGGTGAACGTTGATGCTGCTTAAGGCACTGAGTCAGCGAACAGATCGGGGGTGGGCACGCACGGGAGCGCGCAGCAAGGCCCTCCTCTGCCCTCTGACGTGCACAGCGGTTTCCAGCATCCACGGTATCTATGAGCCTATTTAAAGCTGGCAGTTAAAGTACAGACAAATAAAGCTGATAAAGATATTGTATAGACCCCGTCATTGCTAATGAAATGGGTTAGTAAGAAAACAGTGGCCTATTGCTGTGAACTATACCTGTTAAAAATAATAATGAGCCTTGCTATAGTCAGACTGTCCAATTTATTTTTAACAGTTTGGTTCAGCATCTAACATCAGTATTAGCCTACAAAGAGTACAATTGTGGGAATTCAAATTAACCCTGTGACACCAGATTCAATAGTAATTCAAATACTAATTATCTGAAAGTTTCACATAAGTATAGGATACATGTTTTTGAGTGATATAAGATTAAAGGAAGAAATTATATCTGTAGTTATAAGCCAAGTGAATGATTCAAATGTTAACTTCATTATTCCTATCAAGGATGTTGTTAGGATGTTATTCATCATCAGAGCTGTTGTTAACTTGTGCTACTCTAATAGGCCAGGGTGTAAGACAAAAACTTCAGATTACATGAGGCTTTATTTGCAATAAGACATTTAGTGGATATTTATTTCCGTCAAAATTTGTGACATTCTCAAAGAAATATACAAAGATTACAGAAACCTAATCCTAATAAACAACACAATATATTTGCTATAAAATATTTTCATTGCAGAGATATTTTTCACAGCACAAATGAAGCAAGTTTCAAGTAACTCAGTTTCATCAAGTGTCCCAGTAAGTCATGGCAGTAAGCTAGTGTGTGGAAACCAGTGTCCTGGAATTAGCCTGCTTAAATTCACATTTATAGTCTCACTTACACCTGTTTCTCCTGTTATGATGAGCCAAAATGTCTGCTGTGAAACAGTTGTAAGCCTAGACTTATCAATCATCGGTTCAAGTTTGACAGATAACTTTGAACATTGTATAAAACAAAAGGCAGCCTTAGTTAAGGCTAAGACATATTTGTTCACCATAAACTATTACATTTAATTCTCAGTTAGACTGTATTAAAGTTAAAATACATGAGGAAAAAAACAGTACATGACAATTTATCATTACAGTGGAATCAATCAAAAAAAAGTGCAAAAATGTCAAAATTCAGTGGATGTTGTGTGCATATTAAAAGGTATGGCACCTGATTAAAAGGAAAACATTAACACAAAAAAAAAAAACAATTTAAAGTGGAGTCATTGAACTGCACCAGGTTTTTGGTGTCTCGCGTTTTAAGAGCTTGTGTGATGTAGGCTTGCACACCAGTGTAATGACTGTTACAATTAGCTACCTCCTGCTTTAGCCTTCAGCTGCCTCTTAATATAGTAGCCAACGAGTTTCTGAGGATATTCCTGGAATTTGTGAAGAACTTCATGAGAGCCGGTCAGCTGGTCCCCCTTCAGCCGATCCAGTAACGTCACACAAACCACAGCAGCTTTACATAAGAAATGAATGTTAGATACTCAACAAAGTGCAAAGACAACATTGTATTTTGAGATGCAGAGAAATTTCCCAGCTATAGTATAATGATGACAGTGTATTCTCTTACCTCGCAGGCCACTCAGCTTGCACATAGCAGCAAAAACTGATGACTCCATTTCAATATTGCAGACTCCTGCTTCACTGGCTTTAATGAGGTAGTCCTGTTTATCCTTCTCAGTGTAGGAGCAGAAAGCACCGTCCAAACGGGCTTGTCCTGGGTGATTGATAAGACAGAGAACAAAAATGGGCATTACAACTGAACCTCTGTACATATCTGTGATTAATGTGATTAACACATATATGACTCATACCCTCGTAGAAATCTAGACTACACATGGTGTTGCCTAACACTGTCTCAAACTGGCTCAGCTCCTTGCTGCACTGCAAAAGCTCTTCAGCCAGGCTTTGGTCCAGATCAGTATTGTATACCACAGTCTTCCCCAGGATCACCTGCTCAAACCTGGGCAGGAAAGTGGCATCCATAGACTGTTTGGTGACAACAACAGTGCCAGGCTCAAGCCCTGAAAACCAAAAATGGTAAATGAGATGATCACTTTGAGACTGAAAGTAGAGAAAGCTTCCATTTAAAATGTACTGAGTATAGCTACAGAATCACAAAGAGACTAGCATCCCTGATGTGTTAGCAGAATTACCAATGTGATAATGAAGCAGATACAATCAGATGTAATCAGATCAGGCATCTAGATTATAAAAATAAAAGGAAACGTACCTATTCCACCAGATGTCCCAATGCGTATAATTGTAACATCTGTGCAACGTGCATGATGAAGGAGCTTTATTAGCTCATGCAACATTATGGCAATAGATGGGATGCCCATCCCATGCTAAAAAATAAGGTACAAACATTTACAGTATAACAAATTTTAGGGACAGTACACAACAGATTGACTTTTGTATTATCAGTATAGTACTTGTTTATAAAAAAGAAAACAAAGTCGAGACTTTTGCTCTTACATACACTGAC
Source organism: Monopterus albus (assembly GCF_001952655.1). Lineage (NCBI taxonomy): Eukaryota > Metazoa > Chordata > Actinopteri > Synbranchiformes > Synbranchidae > Monopterus > Monopterus albus. The sequence continues at coordinate 3,322,517 of NW_018128007.1, read as the reverse complement.
AGACAGTACAGGGCCAACTTTGTACATAGCATAGCGGTCAGTTCCGTCACAGATATTCGGGTACTCTGATTTGGGATCTTCCATACCGAGCTCAGCAGCAATATACTCAATGAATGATTTCATTCTCCAGGCACTGCCACCGACACAAACAAACTGAAAGAAAACACACACAAAAAATTCCTTAATATTTGCTATACTAATTGATGATGATAAAATAGGGGATATTTTTTCACAAATAAATATCATAAAGATAATTACTTTGACATCACCAAACATAGCTTGTAGGTCATGCGTTGCAGTTCCTAAACCTAAGTGGTACAGGATGTCCTCTTTGAGTACATCCAGATGTGGGTTGTGCACATAAACAGGGCTTAAAGAGAGAAAAGAACAGATATTAAATGTCAGTTTTGGCCTGATAATCAGACCAAACTACCATTTTGTTTCGTTTCATTTGCTCTTTCACTGAACGAATCAGAGATCTGGGTAGTGATTCAAAGGCCAGGATACAGGCTAGGTCAGTTCAACTAGCCTAAATTTAAATATATAAATAAAATAAAATAAAAAATGTTTTTCTCACTTAGTGAAATAGCCATGCAAATGCGTTGGTTTTGAAACACTTGTCTGTTTAAGTCTTTGTCAGCACCCAAGTTGAAATTTCCTTTGTGACACTCATGGCAGTAAACCAACACAACAAAATTTTCATTTTCCTAAACTGTGTCAGGGCAGACACACACACACACACACACACACAAAGTACATTATCGACAGACAACAGTTAGATAGATTGATCGATTTGGGGAAACTGTGTCAAGTCAAACGTGTATGTTTTGTGATTGAGGCGAAATGTTCCTTTAATAGGAGGTAAAGGTAAAATGTATAGATGGATTCAACATGAAAGTCAAATGAAAATCAGCCACTTACTGTATAGGCTTCAGGGCTACCATTTTCTGTATGTTTAACTAACGACCCGAATGTTAAATTATTCATGTAAAGAAAAAAAAGTTCTCATTATAATACTATTTCCGCCTGGACTCTCAGGAAAAGGTCAAGGAACTTAATAACTTGACACACCCTGTAGCTTCTTCATATAAAGATTTACCTTAGCATACTTTGTGATAAGGTTCCGTTTAAGTCAACATTAGTACATTTATTGTGTTGGAACTCACCTGCTGCATGACAGGCTTCTTTGGTCAACCTTTGAATCCATCTTCCCGCAAACAGCCGCGTCCGAAAACAATTCACTGACCACCACCTTCGAACACATCGGAATGTTATTAAGCTGCATTTACTATGGAATGAATGCTTAATGCGGTGCGGAATTGGTTTAATGTAAAACTCAATACAATTCAGAGTCGCATAATTAATACCTAGACATATTATGAACACCTCATAGTACAGCACCGCGTTACATAAAGCACTTTATCACTTACAGCGGGGAAAAAAAGAGACAATGAACTCCATTGTCAAGATAAGCCCACGTGACAGTCAAAGCCAAAAAGCTACAATACAATACAATACAATACAAACAGATGAGCTACATACTTGCCTTTGGAACGAAGCCCTTTACACTCGCTGCTCCTCTGTTCCTAACAAATTAATTTTGCCGTCTAACATCGACACGGTGAACACTGAAGGCCCCGCCCCCCTGACGTGACGTCCAGCACGTCACAAGTGTCCAGCTAACCTGAAAGCATACTCATGGGATGTAGGCTACTGCGCCTCGGTCACGTACCAAAGAAGATGTGCGGTTACCACAGCTGCTTATTTCACCAGAGGAAACCACAGGACGTCATGAAAATATCCCCCGTTACCAAATGATTCCAGGCAGCCTCATAACATTTCATTTTTCAGGGTTTTTGTAGTGTAGATCAATTAAGTGTAAGAATTAAAGCTATTTGTAATATTGTAATGAATGCCCATTGTCTCATACCCTGTGCAGATAAGCAGCAGAAAAGTGATGGATGAAGTCCAAGCCACTCTGTCCTGAAAGCCTAAAGTCATAACTAACATTAATGTCTATGGAAGGCAAGAAAAAAAAGAATTCTGTTAAGTTTATGTAAGACTCTAATCCTCAGACTCATCAAAATAACAGCTCAGGCCAGTGTTTCTGGAGTGATCGGCCAGAAATTACTCCTCATGCTCCTTTCCAGACATAGCTGATTTGTTCCATAAGTAAATTCAAGTATTTCTGTGAGAACGGTGTACAAGATCTTAACTGAATATTCACCCCAAACTGGTGACCTTGTGACTCGCCTTCACTCTCATTTATGATGATACCATACTCCTTGATTTGGGAGGACGAGTCAACGCTCATAATTCATTGAGTCTAAGTAGAGTCTGTTAGTGAGACTGACAGAATGGCAGTTAGGACTCTGATGAAACCAACTGAGTCAGCCACTGTTTGCTTAACCTGAGAAAATACGATGTAGAAATAAGGATATGTCATGACTCTGCTTAATAAAAAGGTGAAAGAAAAAGCTTTAACATGGACATATTGGCTCATAATGAAGGGTAAAATGTGAAATGTATGTGGAAATTAAAATACATGGTTTGATACTGCACCATTAAAGCTTCATTTAATTTTTTATTTGTGTATGTGTTTTAACCAACTAGTTACACAACAGCTACACAGCACCATGACAGTGATCACTCCACTTGATGGATACAAGTCCACTATTCATCCCCTCGTAAGCTCTGTTTTAGTTTACCACAAACCATGACAGAAAAATTATCTCTTTAGCTACTTATTGCTCCACTATGTTCACCAGCTATTTGCAACCTTTAGTAATCTCTTCGGGACTGGGCAGGTAACATACTGTGGGTTTACTACAGCTTTTTCACTGAAAACAGCTGCTGGCTGAGACTGCATACAAGGATAAAAGTGGAGTCATGGGCCAGAAAACCAAAAACAATCATCTGAAAAATACAAAAAAACATTGTTAAATCCCAATGCTGATGTACCCGCAGCTAATTCAGCTGATGACAAACATCAATCTGATCAATGTCAAGTTTTGTTTTATGACGCCAGTGCAGTAAATTTTATTTATACAGTAAATATTATGAATATACATAACATAGCATTCATTTTATACCATAAATACTTCACTGTACCCAAAGCATTACACAGCAAAAAAAAAACAAAAAAAAAAAACATGTACAACTAAAGTGGTCATGCATTTGTCCAACTTCACTGCAAACAAAAATGACACAAATTAAATGCAATACAAAAAAACAACAGGAAAAAGAAAACTAAACACTCGTTGGGTTAATCTGAGAAAAAGCTTTTTGTCACCCTAAAACCAGAAGAAAAAAATATGACAATAACACAATAATAAAAGCAACCAGTAATTAAGGCTAATTCATGTAAAAATGTAGTTTTATATGAATGTGAACTACTAATTTGCTTTTAAATACTAATCTGCATTCCATTCAAATCATAATCTATATTGTCTAAACTGCTACCGCATGAAAGGGACATGATAAAGTCAAAGTGAGTTCAGACAATAAGATTAAACTCACATTTCTTTTTTCCCACCGTTCCACATCATTTCATGAAGCCCTATGTGGCCAGGATCTCTCTGTTGATATAGTAAAAAAAAACAAATTCAATCCAATCAACAGCGTTAGTATTATTCTGACATTTAGTGATGATACCACTATAACATTTAGTACAAATACCCAACTTACTGCCTTGTTTAAGACTACTGGATGGTCTGGCAAGAAACAAGGCTTCTTACTGGCCTCAGGACATCTCGCCAGTTCAATTAAAAACTCCCTTGTATAGGATATTCTCTCTACAAAAATATACATTCAAATCAATGTTTGCAGCTAGGTTTAGTATTCTGTTAATACAAGCACCACCACATACACTAATATTGTAAACAAGTATTTGGGGGGGAGTAAACACATTAAGTAAACATAAACATTACAAGTCCTCATGAGCAGAAATGCATATATTTGCCAGCATGTCACAGAAAACACTTTTGGCCTTACCTTCTTTCTGTTTGTGCAGACTGACAAGCTTCAAGAACTGCTCTATACCAACATTTGTCTATCAAGCACAAAATAAGAAGGTTGTATTTTGTATAAATCACCTGCCTAGCAGCCAAATGGTTCATCAACTAAATGGATGAAACACTGAACAGTTATAATGCTGAACTGGTTAGCTGTTTCAAAGAAAATGCATCAACACTTTTCATAATTGGCATCTTTATGTTAAGCAGAAATACAAAGCTGTCTGATTTCAAGTTCTGAAATGTGATGATTTGACACTGCTTACCTCTTGATCCACTTCATTCATCAGTGCCTGTGCACATGTAGCACCATTTATTTTGGGCTCTAAATGAAGAGATAGAATTCTTATATGAACACAGTTTTTAAACTAACATCTTTGATCTTGTACACTGGACAAAAGCTACATATTGCTTACCAATCTGAGTATGGATGAAGCGGCGCAGAGGTCTTGCTGGCTCCAGGTGCTTTTGGAGGATTCTTCTCCTTGATACCTCCATTCTGGTGTCAGAATGGTTTAAATGTGTTTTAGGCCTACTATACAGTCTACAATGCGTACCCAGCATACTATATTTATACTGAGCAGTGCCATATTAATAAAACCAGACAATACTAATGTTTTGATACATTACTTTTCTGTTCTTTCCAAAGTGGGGCTTGCAAACCGCTAGAGGGCGTGGGGTGGACCAAAGTCACCGACTGCATAACAGAAAAACATACAACTCCTTCACTCAAAGGAATCTGAGAAATTACTATTTAGTTATTTGTCAGGCTTCAACCCATCTTACCCATTTCACAGCAGTTATGCAATAGACAAAAGTATTCACCTATCACAGGTATCCTACATAAATTGACAGTACTGTCAAGTTTCCATAGGCAAACTAAAATGCTTAAAAATACAACCGTTACAAAACTGTGGATTTTATAACGTACAGAAATGACTTATACTGCTGTTATCTTAACTTTAATGGTTGACTATTAGGCAACCGACTTTAATTAATAATCTGTGAATACTGGCAGAACAGGGCAGTTTCGACAACTTTTTCTAGTTAACTAAAGAAGCAATTTAGGAACACAGTTGGACGAGTCGTGTTATCCATTGTAACGTTTCATGCACCATGGCGACAAGCCGCTACAGCCAACGTTAGCGACTTTACAAATCACTGATTAGTTCACAATTTGAACTGTATCCAAAGCTCATACAAAGTTTCCCATTAATGCAGCAAAATAACACCGTAAGAAGGTAACATTAACTTATGCAAATGCAACGTGACGATGCACAAGTTTAACTCTGAGACCATCTTCCTAGCTAGCATCATTTGCCAAAGAGCTAAAAACAAAAAAAAAAAGTCGAGTCTTCATCATCATCTCGCTTTTACATATAAATCGTCAAAAAGTCATACTATGTTTAATTATTCACCTGCAAAGTTAATGATTTCCTTCAGCGTAGCTTTCTGACTACCGGATTTCACCTCACCTGTCCTGCTGCTCCAAGCTAAACCATTTCCGGTAGAGACGTTACAAAATAAAATTATTTTGGAGCATGCAAATTCAGACCATATAGGATATCTTACAACCGCTGCCAAATATGCAGACTTGTACTTAATAAACTGCTATAAACCACGACTAGCCAAAACTAGTTTGATGAAAAAGTCCTGCAACAAATAGTAGCTTCATGATGGTGATATAACTTTATATACAGCTTTTCAGCAGAGAGCTGAGGTATCTGGTGTGGAGTGAATTTTTTAAAGCTTGTTGTTTTTAAATCCAAGTGGTGTTGATTTATCAGGGGCTGCTACAATGAAACTGAAATTGGGAATGTGTACAATTTGGTATGACATTTTAAACCTCTGTTCTACAGCCAAACGTGAGAAATAATGATACATGTCCTGGTCTAAATTTGATTTTCAGTCAGGCCAGATGAATGCTACACCTGCTGCTGGCTTTGAAGCATTTTCCTATGTGAGGAAGTGAGATTAGCCTGCCATTAGAAACACATTTTTTCAAAGTGGTCAGCCTTCATCCCCCTACTGCTCTTATTTTAAAAGCCTTTTTATAAAAACATAGTGTATATACCCCAACTTATTATTCAATCATGAACACATAAAAGCACTCAAGTGTAGTTCAGTCAGTAATGGATTTCTTTTAACTGGTGGTTAAACAGCACTTTATTTACAGGTTTATGTCAGCACTTGTTTGTACTCTGTGATCTGTGTAGAAAAACTGACAGTTTAAAGATGCTTTTCTAAAACAACGGTTTCAACTTTATACACCAATACAAACACACTGTGAAATAAATGTACATACATTTTTCAGTGCTGCAAGATGAATTAAACAAAAACATTTCAATGGGAAAAACAAACAATTCCACTGTATACAAAACAAACTATATTGTCTCATCACAGTAAGATGAAATGTAGTTAGATAAAAAAAACTATAACTAAAATCACTGTATTCAATAATCAGAAAGAAGGAAAAGGCAGTTGCTTCCCTTAAATAAACTTTGTTTCAATCAACACTGCATCCAAACCACACTGCTAGGGTACCTTAGGTACCATGAAAACCAATGTCAGTTTCACACAAGGAGTAGCTGTATTTTTCTTGGGCCTATTGCTCTTCCACTCAGTTCTGCAATAGCTGTCATTGCCTCCTGGTGAGACTCAAATACTACAGTTGCAGAGCCTTTAGGTTTACCACCCTGGTCATACTGCAGTGTGACAGATCCTGGGATAATGCAATATCCATAGAAGAAATCATAGATTTCTTCATTTCTGATTTGGAATGGTAAGTTGACCAATTTTACACAGGTGACACCATCAAAATGCTGCACTGAGCCACCAAAACTGCCATGAACGCCATTACCCCTGTCGTGTGAAGCACAAGGGTCTATTCCATAAGGTTTATACCCACGGGCTCCATGGGCATTTTTCTTAATACCAATTACTGGTGTATTGCAGTCATGAGAAATCCTTAAGTCTGAGTACTCAGTGTCACCAGGGTGATAGGATGCCCCACTGCTGCTGCCAAAGTACCTCTCCTCTCGTGACAGTGATGCCTGCTCAGCTGGCTCTTGGCCCATTGTTGACTCATTAACCAACTGCTGAATCTCAGAACGTGAAATGCATTTCAGTATCACTTCAGACCCAAGAAACCGTCGTCCACTGAGAGAGAGTGCCCCCATAGCCTCTGCCTCAGACTGAAAGAGAACCAAAGCCTTTCCAACCCCAGCACCTTCATGGTCACGCAACAAGAACACCTTGTCCTCAGTGATATTAAACCCACAGAAGAAGTCCATGATCTCAACTTTCCGTACATCAAATGGCAGGTTCCACACAGACAGACAAGTTTTCCCAGAGTCGTAAAGATCACTGGGGTAAGATGGAGGCCCGTCCTGAAACCCTTTAGAATTTTGAGGTGTTCGGACATCCGTACTCTGAGACTCCAGAAGGATGATCATGTTCTCTCTTGAGATTGGGCGGACATAAAGCAATCGGTTGAAAAATTGTTTTTTTTCAGCAGCCAAGGCATCGCAATAGTCATGGAGACTCTTGAACAGCACAAATGCAGACCTGGTTCTTTTCCCATCCCTGCCAATTAAGTGCAGGATCTGGTCGTCCTGAAGCTTTGCGGATAAAAAAAGCCTTTTTATGTCTTCTTTTTCCACAGCATAGGATAGATTGTCCAACAAAACACAGTACTCTTCATCAGAATGAGGCATGGACCTCTGGGCCAAAGGCGACTGTGACCTCACATGTTGTGGATTCCTTGTATTGCGCAGAGGTGACCTCTCCCTTTTAAAGCTGTTGTCCCTGCTGACAATCGGCACTCTACTAGCAACCCGATGCCAATCATCTGCTGTTGTCGTGGAAATCTCAACATACCTTGACCCAATGTATCTCCTATCCCTTTTCAGGGCTTCAATTACATCCTCTCTTGTTTGAAATTTGACAAGACCTGTCCCATTATTTGCACCATGTTTATTTTTCCTCAAGATTATGTCATCAACTGATAAACCACTGAAAAAATCACGTACATCCTTTTCAGTCACAGAGAAAGGCATTCCTTTGAGAAACACACCAAAGAAGTCATCATTAGTGTGATACGATATGCTACCTGATCCCCTGCCTGCCTCAGGGTGCAGAGATCTTCTAGCACCTCTTGCAATTTCCTTAAAATGCCTCTTTTGATCCAGCTCAACATTTTTTGTACTTCTTTCAAGCATATTCTGCATCTCTGCTTTACTACTCAGTAGCAATGTAACAGGTGAACCCTTAATACAGCCCCCTGACCGCGTCATGGCTCTTCTTGCATCTTCATCTGAAGCAAAGATAATGAACGCTTCCTCTCGCTCCCCACCAATTATATGCACACCTCCATCCGGAATTTTGAGGCCAGTGAAGAGCTTCCGAATATCCTCAGTACCTGCTGTGACTCTCAGTCCCTGTAAACGGATGACGACAGCCATGCTGAAGCACAAACAACAGCACCTGCAAACAGAAGGGTATAGAATAGCATTATTGCCAACAGAGCTTCTCTAGCTCTCAGTGTCAGTTTCCTGATAGTCCAGTATAGCACCACTGAACCAGAATAGCAATGTGAGGTAAAGGACATCACAGACTAAGGACACCATTACAATCAATGTCCACAACAGCCACTTTAAATCATCAACATATAGCATCTACCTTTTTGTTGAAGTAGCAGCTAAAGCAACAAAATGTGAACTCCAAATCCTATCACAAACAAAATCATATCAAACATTACATCTTACAAATGATATAAAGTCTACCTGTTTAACACAACACCACAGCCAATAAAATTGCAGCCTTTGGAAAACTAATATGTGCATCACCTCTCGGAACACAAAAATCCACAAAGGATTCAACATATCCACTGTGTTCATGACCCTGTCGTTAAAGTCAACATTAACACTGCATCCACACTAATGCTGCATTCAAGCACTGCAAAACACAATGGTAGGTCAAAAATCTTCCAGGTTTTCCACCTTGTATTTCCACTTATTCAAACACTGAAGTGAATAATAACACCCAGACTGACGATTTAAACACTGCCATGATTCATTTGGGGGGCCTTTTCCATCATATATTTATATATACAAACTTCAAATGCAGACTTGGAAGAGGGTAGTCCTTCAACAGGTACAAAGCTTCAATGCATCAAGGACAGCATCACCATTATCATGGCATAATATCAACAAGTTGTTTGCATTTGCTATATCAGCACCAGCTGATCCAAACAAAGCAGGTCAACATCTGTCAACCTTAAATTAGTGGTAGTTTATTCCCAAAGCATGTAGCCATATCCTAGCCTTAGTAATATTTGCAAAAATGTTATGCTAAATTAAACACTCGGGTAACTAACCCACCACAACACGCATGTGCATTCATGACTCATGGCGATTATGATTCGCTCATCCTGCACATCCTTCTGAGGGTTCCTTCACACTTGCAGGACAGGGCTGGAAACAGGACGTCCCATCAGTAGTAAGGTTCATCCACTGCATTGCTGCCTTATTCTAATTTCTCCAACAGCGGTCCCAAAATGTTCCATCCATGGCATCAAAAAAGGTTGTGGAATGCATAGTTTCAGGTTTATTAGCAGTGTCCAATTTTCCTACATTCTTCCCATCTCTCTGCTTGCCTCAGCACCATTACTTCTACACTCCAGCAGAAACAAACACTACAACACTTGCCTGGTCTTGTCAGAGATCAACATCACAGTTTTTACTAAATTTATTTTTGTTGATGTTGTTCTTATTACTATGCAGGTCTTCCAGCACTGGCCAACCAGTGGTATAACACACTGAAATCAACACATAGTAATGGTACATTTACATGCTGACATGTGGATAAAACTGTCCTCCACTCTCAGTTCAGCAATATATCGCAGATCATTCAATACAACTGGTGGTTTACGCCAAATTTATAAAAATTTTGATGTTTGATCATTATTTGTATTCTCCATTGGCTACGTATACATTATAGCTTGCAATGCTGTGTGGCAGCTGAATAGCAGTGTTCTTCAGTCAGACCTTCACTTGCATGTACAGGTGCATCTCAATAAATTAAGCCGTTGGGTCTTTTAATTGTGATGATTTTGCTCACATTTAAAAAGACCCACCAAATCACTATCTCAAATTAGAATATGGTGACATGCCACTCAGCTAGTCAACTCAAAACACCTGCAAAGGTGTCCTGAGCCTTCAAAATGGTCACTCAGGTTGGCTCACTAGGCTACACAATCATGGGGAAGATGGCTGATCTGACAGTTGTCCAGAAGACAATCATCGACACCCTTCACAAGGAGGGTAAGCCACAAACATTCATTGCCAAAGAAACTGGCTGTTCACAGAGTGCTGTATCCAAGCATGTTAACAGAAAGTTGAGTGGTAGGAAAAAAATGCACAAACAACCAAAAGAATTGCATCCTTGAGAGGCTTGTCAAGCAAAATCGATTCAAGAATTTGGGTGAACTTTACAAGGAATGGACTGAGGCTGGGGTCAAGGCATCAAGGGCCACCACACACCGCCGTATCAAGGAATTTGACTACAGTTGTCGTATTCCTCTGGTCAAGCCACTCCTGAACCACAGACAACAGCAGAGGCGTCTTAGCTGGACTAAGGAGAAGAACTGGACTGTTGCCCAGTGGTCCAAAGTCCTCTTTTCAGATGAGAGCAAGTTTTGTATTTCATTTGGAAACCAAGGTCCTAGAGTCTGGAGGAAGGGTGGAGAAGCTCATAGCCCAAGTTGCTTGAAGTCCAGTGTTAAGTTTCCAGAGTCTGTGATGGTTTGGGGTGCAATGTCATCTGCTGGTGTTGGTCCACTGTGTTTTCTTTTTTTGTTTTGTTTTTTAAACCAAAGTCACTGCACCCGTTTACCAAGTTTTAGAGCACTTCATGCTTCCTCCTGCTGACCAGCTTTTTGGAGATGCTGATTTCATTTTCCAGCAGGAGTTGGCACCTGCCCACACTGCCAAAAGATAGTTAAATGACCATGGTGTTTGTGTGCTTGACTAGCCAGGAAAACTCACCAGACCTGAACCCCTTAAAGAATCTATGGGGTACTGTCAAGAGGAAAATGAGAGACCAAAATAATGCAGATGAGCTGAAGGCCACTGTCAAAGAAACCTGGGCTTCCATACCACCTCAGCAGTGCCACAAACTGATCATCTCCATGCCACGCCGAATTGAGGCACTAATTAAACAAAAGGAGCCCCTACCAAGTATTGAGTACATATACAGTAAATGAACATACTTTCCAGAAGGCCAGCAATTCACTAAAAATGTTTTTTATAGGTCTTATGAGGTATTCTAATTTATTGATGGTGAATTGGCGGGTTGTTAAATGTGAGTAAAATCATCACAATTAAAAGTCCCAACGCCTTAAACTACTTCAGTCTGTGTGTACTGAATTTATATAATACACGGTTTTCACTATTTGAGTTGAATTACTGAAATAAATTGACTTTTCCACGATATTCTAATTTATTGAGATGCACCTATAGATCTTCACTGCATGTAGATGCATCTCCAGTAAGGACTCGCAACTACCCTATGTAGACTAAGTGTGCAAGTTGATTGACAGCATTATTAAAACGAAACCAATGTGCCCCCGGAAAGCAGAAAACCCCACAATAAATGAAGCGAAATCAAATATCAATTTAGCTTCATTATCGGCCCACCCACGTAGCTGTAGGCTCCGAGCATTACAAACTCACCGGAGAATAGTTGGTTAAAACACCATTCAACAAACGCACAGAGCAATCGTGTGGTCATTAAATACACAAGGACTACGTTGCTAACCGCAACATTAATCGGCGTTAAGTCACAAAATACAGACAATCTGAAACTATGGTAACGGTGTGTGCAATTTAACTTTGATAACGAATTTCGTTAGCTAGACGGGAGGCAAAGACTGCCGCTCAAACAAAGCTCTGCAAAATGTCGAGGCTAGCTAAGTTGCCAGCTAGGCCTCTAGCTTCAGTTAGCTCATTTGATGGCCCACACTAACCTGTAGCAATGACACTGTGTTCTATATAACACAAAATATAGTTACCTAACTAACAAAAAACTTACACAATTAACAAGCACGAGTTCTCATACAAAGTCGAGAACAAAGAATAAATTCAAAACGGGTAAGCTCAACTTAATGTCGTCTTCTTCTCCAAATGAATATTTAAGGAAGCACCTCTTCACTTGTAATGTCGGGCTGCAAACCAACGTGAAGGGTACATGCCGCCACCTACTGTACCGGAATGTGTAATGCCATAGTTTGAAGAGTTTCTGCAAGTGTTTAACCTGAAAACATTTAACTACATTCACCATCTCTGTAAATGTTTGCCGCCTAGGCCATCTGTATCAGCCTCCACTGCCTTTGTCTCTATTGTCCTGTTTTTAAGTTTGTCATCTACAATGAAGCTATGTTAACCTAACACAGACATTAAGTCTGAAAGTGTACTTTTCTTCACAATACTCTATAGCTTTGTGTTGCACTGGGTGTATGTTTGGGTCCTAAACTACAAAACATAACACCTTATTTCTTAGATCCACCTTTTTCTCACCCTGGCAGACTTGAATTTCTGTAATAATACCAACTGGGCTACTACTGGGTCCAACAAGCATAATCTTTTTGGTTAATTATGGTCAGGAACAATACCACGAGTGAAGACTCCTGGCCTCTGAAATGATAGAATATAATAACATACTTTGGCTTTCTTGAAAGAAAGATTATGTTTAGACTCTACTGTATATTGCTGAATTTCCAACCTTTCCTATTAATAACTAACACAATTACAATTTCTAAGTCACACTTTTTCATGTTTCATTATGTGGGGAGCACAAATACTGAACTGGCTTTAACAAGGTAGCTGCATCTTCTCACAGTAGTAAATGACATTTGTATCATTTCCTGTATGTTGCATAGCCTAATTTTATCTGTATATAAACCTGCAGTACTGTGCAAAGGTTTTAGGTACTTCAGATCTTTAGATTCTTATACATCACGTCATCAGCAGGGTGTCTCAGATTCATTCTGCAGCATGACAACAACTCCAAACATAGTACTAAGTATGCTATAAGTACTATGTTGAGTGACAAGAAGAACAAGCATACCTGCAAAAGATGGAATGGCCCTTATAGAGCCCTGATCTTAACACCATGGAGTCAGTACGTGAAAAGACAGAAATTGTTAAGATTCAGAGTCAAAGTGTTTATTTGTCATACGCACAGTTAGGAAACGTGTTTCCCTGTACAATGAAATTCTTACTTTGCCGTCCACATGAATGCCACAAAATACAAATGAAATATAAATTAGATAAGTAAGTAACACAAAATCTAAGGCACTTTAAGCAGCAATGCAGCAAAATAATAAAAATATATCCATCCATTTCCTCCTCTTATCCGGGACCGGGTCGCGGGGGCAGCAGTCTAAGCAAAGATGCCCAGACTTCCCTCTCTCCAGACACCTCCTCCAGCTCCTCCGGGGGAATGCCAAGGCGTTCCCAGGTCAGCCGAGAGACATAGTCCCTCCAGCGTGTCCTGGGTCCTCCCCAGGGCCTCCTCCCGGTGGGACATGCCCGGAACACCTCCCTAGGAAGGCGCCCAGGAGGCATCCGAAACAGATGCCCGAGCCACCTCAGCTGGCTCCTCTCGATGTGGAGGAGCAGCGGTTCTACTCTGAGCTCCTCCCGGGTGACCGAGCTCCTCACCCTATCTCTAAGGGTGCGCCCGGCCGCCCTGCGAAGAAAGCTCATTTCGCAGTTGTTATTCAGGTTTAGGGAAACCCAGCCAGACCAAACACTTATTCACTGCACGTTAAATGGACTGTACAAAAACATGACAAAATACTTGTGAGATCAGGCATCACAACGGATCATAGCACAAGCTTGAACTTGTTTCTGTGGAAATGTCTTTTCTTATTTTCAGCACTCTTGCCTTTTCTTGTTGGGTTTCTGGGTGTTGTACTGTTTAAGGCTTAAACGTCATTAAGTTCACCATTGTATGGTATAATGACTAACATTAATAGCAGTGGGCCAAAGGGAACAGATTTCAGAGCTAACCTGTATTAAAGCATTAAACATATTCAGCATGTGTTTGGTCAATTAACAGTTGTTTTTAGCTCTAATATTTTCCTTTTACATGAATACATTGTTGTGAAAGTGATAAAAGATAGTGGAGATGAGGCCTGGTCATTTGGTCAGACTGGTTGTTTCTCCATCCATCCATACCGCTTATTCCTCAATAGGGTCATGGGGGGGATATATATACTGTATATACATTATGTATACTGCCCATCAGCGTGTTCTCTCAAATAATGGCTGGGGGAATCTTTGCACACAACTTAACTTGTTTCTGCTGCTGCTGCAAATTAATATCAGAGCTGAACTTTTTTTTTTTTGGTAATAAACTTCTCAGCTGTTTAGGAGTCTGATGGCAGAGGAAAAGAAAGAGTTTTTCAGTCTGGAGGTCCTGCATTTCACACTGAAAAACTCTTTCTTTCCCTCTGCCATCAGACTCCTAATCAGCTGAGGAGGGTTAAGTCCACAGAGGGCAAGTTCTCCAAGATGTTTAAAAAAAACCTATCTGCCATCCATCACATATTGCTTATCCTTAAGGATCGATGGATGTTGGAGCCTATTTCAGACGATGCGAGGCGAGAGGCGGGGTAGACTGGTCACCTGTTTATCACAGGGCTAACACACTGCGACAGACAACCATTCATACCTATATGATTTAGCCTATCATAACCAGATGAAACCCATGCAGGCTTGAAGTTCCTTGCTGAAGCAACAGGACTACCACTACAACACTGTGCCCCCCTACGTGCTGTTAGGTATTTTTAGGCAGATAGGTATTGGTTTGATACTTTATGTATTAGAAATGTTTAGTGGAGACAGGATGTCTAGTTAGACTGTTTAAATGCTTAGTCATTGTCATGAGTTTTTTACAGGGTTCATCTGGTCAAGGATAACTAGATAGAAAAGTGTGACTGTCAGGAGACAGGATGATGATGATTATTATTATTATTATTATTATGTGTATAACTGCAGCCATAGCCATAATATTTTCTTATGTTTAAGTCACGACATGTTACTAGAGGTCGTGTGAGAATGTTTTTAGCTACACACACCTGCGTGCATGTTGGGGGTGCAAGATACCTGAGCGTGTAATGTTAATTTGTACCTGTGTTCATTGAATAAATCAGAACTGTATTGAAGTTACTTGGACTGCCTCGTCTCTCAGAATTAGCGTGGTACAAGAACTGAAAAGACTTCAGTGCCAAATTGCCTACCTTTCAGAACAGTGCCCAAGTTCTTTTAAAAGAAAGGACCTGTTTAAAAGGAAAATGGTGGTCACACCAGATGGCCTAGGTTTTTATGTTTACTGCACATTGAATAGAGTTAATTGATGAGTTACACTATTCATGGCAGTGTTTAAATCGTCAGTTTTTCTTTTAGTGCCTGGACCTTTTGCATAGTACTGTAGGCCTATACTTATGTATATTTTTATTTTGTAGCCATAATGGAATAATCTCAGTACGCTCCGTGGTGCGCGCCAGCTGTGCTCCCACATCATGTGATGTTGTTGAACACAGCAGCCAGAGACACTGAGGATTGGTGTGTGGAATAAAAGTAGGCTGCAACATAGTCATGATTATGTACCTTCAGGTGGATCCGGTTGTCAAGTCTCATTGAAATTTACAGGTTGGGCTAAGTAAGATACTATTTGGGGCTTTGCTTTTATGATCATTTGCATATTGGATCTCCCCTGCAGCTTTTTTCTAACTATGTGAGCTCATGCTAGCTCGATATCACCGACATTCACCCAGGCTGAAGCTGGGGCGCAGCAGTGGAGTCACTGAGCCGAAGATCACTTCCGACACCTCCGTATGGATTTAACGTCGGCATACATTGTTGCTTGATGTTTTACAAAAGGTCGATTACCGGTCATTTTGGAAATGAGGGAACCTTGTGACCTTAAACACTTCGTAAAGTGAGTACTTCGTGAACCAGTGATTTACGGTTTGTTTTTAACGTGACGTTAATTCTTGTAAAATCAGCTTGCTACACACAACTTAACTGAGACAAAACAGCATTAGCTAGCATGCTAGTAAAGCCGGGTGCACAGCCTCGAGTATATGGGTCCATTATATCCTAAAACGGAAAGTATATCAAACCTTTCTTACGGATTCATAACATTTTAAGTAACGGGCTCCTAAAATAGTCAAGAAAATCGTAAATACATTTACTTTGCGCACTTCGTACATATCAAAGATCGATAAGTAGAATATGAGTGACCATCAGGTACGTTAGCGTTAGCCTTGTGGCTGCTACTTAGGAGAGTTAGCTAACTTAGCTTACATTAGGTGTTGATGCTACTAGAGTTCCTCGGCATACCGTCATCGTTCATACAAACAAATGTCTTTGTTTACATCTGTTGTGTAGCCAAGAACACGCTAAAGGTCGTACATATCACATTTCCAAGCATAAAACATTAACAACACCAGTCATACAAAGCCCAGCGCGAGCTAATGCTATCGTTTAAGATGGCCCACGAAAGCTCTGTTGGTGTTAGCTTGTCCAAGTTAGCTTAGCTGGTTCTGATATTTTATATAAACTAGCGTAGTATTCCAAATGCTACGTTCATTACGTTTTTCCTGCCTGCTTGTTACATATATATTTGATGTAGCTAGTCTGATTAATTATCAAATCTTGATCAAACACAACTAAATCGATAGATTTAGTGCACATCCTCTACTAATTTTCATAGTGGGTAAAAGGATCCCTTTAAAGGCCATGTTATGGCTGCATCCACTCCTCCAGCACAGGCCATGCTTTAGTTAGTTTCCTAATTTACTTCACACCAGCTATGTTTGTTTTCACATGAGTGTCGATGTGTTCTTTCACGAAAATCCTCATATTACACTGTTTATTTTCTGTAGGCCATTTGCTTGCTCTTTACATGTCTAATATTGACATGCATGCATTTGTTTTTCATCTTGGACCATATAAGCCATAGGTGAATGTAACCCTTTACTTTTGTTGTTGCTCTGATCAGCACAATGTGATGCATTTAAGGCGACAGTAGTAGAGATGAATGGGCACCAAGCTGAAGAATGGGGAAATTTCTGTTTCTAGCAGAGATATAACAGATATTAAGTTCAGTGGGTTTCTCTGTCACATTGCGACAATAGATAACAGGAATCTCAGGGAGGGATATTCTGCAGAAGTCGTTAATACTCAACGGATGAATGCATGCGACACCACGCACACACACACTGACATAGATTACAACATATACATTCAGTTTTGCCCAAGCCAGACACATTATACTTAATGTGTCAGAAAGCTGAATTTCTGCATTTGTAGGATTTAGATGCTGAGGCTCTTGACAGAGTAGCTGTAAGCTGTTGTGGAACAACCAGACTCAGTTAATTGCAATCCTATTTTTCTTTTTGTCAGGTGTGGCGTCACTTTGGAAGGCTCATTTCTCTGATTTGGATTATTCTTGGCCAGCAGCCTCTTCAGGCCTACTAATCCTAGATGAGTTTCTCAATGGACACTCTACTCAAGTCAGAGATCAGGTATTAGACAGCACAAATTGGAAATTTTAGCTTATGTCTTGTTTATAGTATATGGAAATCATTTTAATTAGGTGATCAAGTTGTAGTTTTTTTTTTTATATAATCTGTGCAGATCTTTCTGGCACAACTCACTGTTATAACATTTTAATTTAAGCTTCACCCTATCATTATTCATACACTAATTTATTGATCATTAAAATACAAGCCTGTCCTTTGCAGAAAGTTCTGGGCTATTTTTTGTGTTTGTGTTTTTTGTGTGCATTTTTGACTGGTCAGTATATAGATGGGTTGTGCAGTGCAGCAACAGACACTGTATATGAGTGCCTGCAGAAGTGTCACATTTTGAAGGTCACAGAGAAAAAGGAGAAAATGAAATCCTAAAGGATTAAGTGACCCAATTATTACCCAACACCCACACTGAGCCTGAAAACACACACACACTTTAGTAGGACAAAAAGAGGTGCAAACCCCAAATAATTCACTATTTTACATGTTGTACTGTTTTCTAAGTGACAACACTAGGTGCTAATCACAGCAATGTAGACAGTAAACCTATATAATGTGAGTTGGAGGTTATTTCCTCACTTGTTTAGGATACTGTTATAGTTCATCTAAATATACAGCGCAGTTCATTTACAGTTGTTTTGTGTGTTTATTTTGTTTACATGAGGTCTGTTTGCTTGAGTTCACATCATTGAAATTAATATCTGTAAATTTTGTTTACCCCATCATTATCCCATTAACAGAATATTTCAGTGTTCTGATGAAAAAGGTTTTTCTTAGAAAACCAATTACAGAGACCTTACAATAGAAAGATGCAAGTCTTAAATCCTAACCTTTGACCACACTCTGCAGTGATATCACAGACTTAATATAAAATCGCAAACATTTACAACAGGTCAAGGCATTCACATGAGTGAAAAAAACGCATCTAAAACACTGCTGAAATGGTAAAGATCTGTTGTGCAGCCAGTGTATATAAGCTCTTGTATTTGTTCAGGTTTATTTATGTGCAACATTATTCAATGTAAATATACTGTGTATATATGTACATGTTCAAAAACCCATTTTAATTTTCCTGGTTCACAGACCATCTGGTGTGGCATATTTTCTTTCATTTCCTTTACTTTTTAAAGTAATTTAGTCAATTTCCCAGTGATTTTGCCTTTTCCACTTCATAAATGCCATGGTTTATTTGTCTCACTTTTGCTGAGAAACACCATGCTGAGCATTTATGTAAATTTAGCCTAAGCAAAAACTAAATCAATACTGGTATATTTTTGTTGTAGAGACTACTGATTTACCACCATCAGTGGCCAGTATAAAGAGATGAACAGAATTTTGAAGAATTATACAGTATAAATAAGACATTTTTAATATGTTTTCAGCTTACTTTTTACTTTGGCCATCTACTCCTTCCTTTCAGTGCTTCCGACAGTCCACTCTGTGTAAATCCAGTATAACTAACTTTGTATCGAATAGCACAGGAGAGTATCTTTTTATTTTTTACTTTCCATGTAAATCCATTAATTTCAATCACTGTGCAAAGTTGTGCCTATAGCCTAAACACATACTAGGATATGACTGCTACTTTATGTCCTGAAAAGGAATCCATTCTACGAGTTTTGTTGTACATCATTCATTCCCCCCTTTTCCCATTACTCTCAGTTGAATATCATGTAAAAAGCAAACATTCTTTTTTGTGGGGAGGGGGCTTTACAACCTTTATTTTTAATTTATTTTCATTAAGTAATGAGAGACAGAGACCTGCAACAGAGCTGTCAGTGGCTGGAGTTGAATCGCTAACTTGATGAACTGCAGCAGGGTTTATGGTACGTTGTGCCATAACCATTTGGCTATGGTGCGCCCCACAAGCAAAAATTGTTTAAATGAAATGGTGATGAAATTTTATCACCTTGTATGTAAGAATATTTTCTTTAAATCTGATATGCTTATCTCTAAATAAAGTGCCTTTTCACTTCAAGATTTGGGAATCCATTGTAGGAAGAATATTTTTACATCCCGCAAGGTTACCAAGCTTTCTTTTATCCCCACCTGGTCATTTTAAGATTGTTTAGTAGTTCTGTGTGAACTGTCCAAATTGATTTCTGTCTTTCCTCTCTTTTTATGTTCCCGTGGTGTTCTTATATAACTACAGAGATGAGGGGAGTGGTGCTTCGGTAAGTCTTAATAACAAGCTAATCAGCATTTTAGCAATTTTTGTTATGATACAAGCCCTGTGGCTCACTTCATTTATCAAGAAAGTTGCTAACAGATATGTTTTTTTTCTTTTATTGTAGGTGAAGGTGGAGGGCCTATCCAAGGCAGCACTAATCAAAAGTCTGTCTCCCAGAGTGATGCTATACAACCATCTCTTGCCTAAAGGGAGCAAGATGAAGGTCAACTTAGAGGATCAGGGTCGTCAGAAAGTGTCCTTCAGCTTCTCACAGACCAAGAAGCCCCTGAAAAGCCGGTTCTTCATCCATGCAAGCCCTGATAAGTCTGTCACTGAACCTCAGGTTGCCTCATCACAGTCAACCTTAGACAAAGGAGGGCAGAGTACAAGCAAAACTGAGCAAAAGCAGACACCCACGTTACCATCATCAACACCAGAGACACCGTCTCAAACCCCATTCACCTCAGCTACTAAACTGAAACCGGACTTAGCAAAGATACATTTCAAAAAGCAAATTCTCAGTGTCTCTGTGACTGAAGAGAAACCAACATCTGTTTTGCAAGAGGAGGAGCATTCCTCTGAATTGCAGGTCCAGCAAGTCAACAAGTCAACAAGTAAGAGTTCAGCAGAGTTCCCAACACCCCAGCCTCAGAATGTCACCAGTGTCTGCCCATCTGAGAATGCTCACATTGAAACCTCTGAAACAAGGGTAACTCTGAGCCTCAAGAAGCCAACTGCTTCTCCAGGAAAAGATGGAGAGACTCCCAGCAGTACTGAGCAGGATAATAAAGTATACAAAAGGAAAACCAGGTCCCAATCTAATAATGCTCCTCTGGGCTCAGAATCCGATGGAGATTCAGTCCAGATGGCTTCTAGCCGCAAATCAGCTGACTTCAAAAGCAAAACAAATTCTGATAGCAGAAGCAAAGAGGTAAAAAAGTGTTCCTCTGTTTCACATATGGAAGAAAAAGAAAAAAGTTCCTCTAAGCGGTCAGAGAATCATGAAAGGTCTTCTAGTTACTTCAAATCAGACCGTGATTCTAGACGGACATCTTCACGTTCATCTCGATTAGACAAAGATCGCAGAAGGTCCAGGTCTAGATCACGGTCTAGATCAAGAGGGTCTCGAACAAGTTCTTCTCACTCTAGATCAGAGAGATCAAGAGGTGACAGAGGATCACGCTCTGAAAGGTCATACTATCATGATTCTGACCGTCGATCATACAGGAGTTCTCCACGCAGAGAGAGGAGACGTTCTCATTCTCGCACTGACAGAACTCGGGACAGTTCTGAATCTGAGGATGACCACAGGAAGACTAGGACAAGGACAAGTGACTCCACCAGATCATCCACTCATTGGAGCTCACATAAAGAGTCAAAATCGTCTTCCTACTCAAAATCTGAGAAAGTTTCTAAATCTACAGGGTCTCCTCACTCTTCAGACTTGGATAAAAGAACACAGTCATCAAAGTCTGAAAGGACTTCAAAGCGATTGTCTGACTCTGATTTACAGCACAAGTCCTCTCCTGATTTGGACTCTGGTTACCGTATATCTAGCACCCATCACAAGTCGGAGACTAACATTAATTCTTCTTTTGGTATGCATACCCGCTCTCAAACATATGAAAAATGCCAAAAAAGCAGCCCCAGTGACTCTGAGGCAGATCATAAGGCAAAATCACAGGCTTTGGACAAAATCTCTGGCCCAGAGGAAAACAGCAAAAACTCCCTAAAGAAAACCAGTAGACAAGACTTGAAACAAGTGACCCCTTTTGGATCTTCTGTAAAAACCACTGGACATGATGGACAATCAGATGACATATTTCACAGCTCCAGCAAAACTCAATCCCATGCATCCGTTACAGAACTGTGTTCTCAGAGTGAAAAAGAAAAATCTGATTCTTGTCAAGATGTTAATGAACACAGTAATCAGGATCTTAAGGAAATTGTCTCACATAGTGAAAATGATTTGCAAGAACCATCATCCAAAAGGCCTAAAGAACCTACATCAAGTCTTGAAGTTGAGAATAAATTGACCTCAGCTATAACCTCAATTGAAACCCTAAAGCACGTAAGAGTCACCCTAAAAAACTTGATCCATGTGAAGGACAGCCTTTCTTCTAATAATCAACCAAATGTGAACTTAAATGAGGTTGTCTTAAATTCATGCAATAGTAATGATAGTATAATATGCAGCCCGGCCCAGAACAAGAAAGTCGTTGACGACTCACTAGGGCCAAGGTCCTTAGCAGATACAGCAGATATACCTGTCACACATGGCCCACAGGAGAACACTAAAGCAGAGATTGAGCCGAATGAACCTATGACAGTCAACAAGCAAACTGACACAAGTGTGCCACTCAAATTGGATTCTTCCCATCTTGAATTTGAAAATCAGCTAACATGTGAACAGCAAAGCATGGATACTGTTAAAAAAAGCAGCAGTACTGTCAAAAAATCTCGATGGGATATTGTTGGGCAGGACACCTTAGAGAGAGATAATTCACAGAGGACACTTGGTGCAGAGAGTAAGCCTACTGTTAAAAAAGTTATCTCTGTCAAAAAGATAGAGTTTTCTAAAGACAACAACCAACAAGACACTGGCAATAAAGATAATATTCAAGAATCTGAAACACATTCCATACCAGTGAAGCAGACTGAGATCTCTAAGCAGGAAGTCAGCCTAGATGGTACCTTTGTGGCTGAAAAATGTGAAGACCAAAGTGAGCCACCACAAGTAAGCACCAGCATTGACCTCAGTGATTTAAAACAGACTGTTTCTCAAAACACAGAAGATGAGCCTCTACATATAAATGATATCTCAAAGGTTGACACACCTGCAAAAACGCTAAGTTGGAATGATGATGAACATGAAGAAAAATCAAAGGACAGTGGTCACAATACCACAGTGATTAAGAAATCACTTATTCAGGATACATCAGGGGGGCAGAGTGAGGCCAGTGATAGTGACAACTCAGAGTATGACTCTGATTGTGGTGAGGCTATAAAACGATTGCACTCTGTGGTAGTAGTGCCAAAGAATTCATCCCTAACAATGGATAGACATGACACAGGAGCTTCCTGCATTCCTGTGAATAATTCAGAACGGCACAATGCTGATATAGCAGCAGACATGAATATCTGTGAAATCCCAACTCAAGTCACTTCTGAACAAAGACAGGTGAGTCCTTCCATTGATTTTGGTGCGATCAGTGGTCCTTATGCTGGGGTAAATGACTCATCCAATGGCAGTATGTTGTGTCAATCCCAGAGCGATATGATTGATAGCACCAGTCACTCTGAGGGTTCCAGCTCCATCCTTGCCCTACCCTACATCCTTGGTCATGTCAGTACTCATAGAAGTGCTACAGATCCTGCTCACAGCCTAGATAATTCCAGACAGTGTGTACAAGGGCACAAACAGCATGCAGTAAGCAGCAGAGGTGAACAGATGTATCCCCATTATCAACATGATGACTTCTCCAGTGCTGATAATATCAATAACAAGAATGGAATCAGCTTGGGCTGGGATTTTTCACAAACAGAACAGCCCAGTAGTACATATCAGCAGCCTGATAGCAGTCATGGGCCACAGTTAACAAACACTAAACTGATAGGAGCCTCTATTAAAGAACAAGAGCACATGCAGAGTAATGCCCCCTGGAACCACCAATCCCTTAACATGCCTACTAGCAAAAACCTCTACCACCATTCGCATGAAAATTATCAGGATCCTGCAGGTGAAATCCATCCCGACTCTCTCACTAATGACCATGATGACTACAGTGGTGAAAAATCATCAAATCTTAGTAAAACAGCTGTTGATTTCAGTGGATCTAACACTCCAGGGTCATATAGCTTTGTACAGGGTCATGAAATAAGCAGTAACAGCAGGGGCTCTACAATGCCTGACCCCCGCAGAGAAGACCATTTTAGACCCCATAGAGGCAGGGGTCCACCCAAGAAAAGGCGTCCAGAGATTGAGTCAGATTCAGACAATGAGGCAGAAGCTGGGCCTGCAGGCAAACGGGAGCGTCAAGGAGATACTGATACCTGTAAGGAAACGCTTGTCAAAGCTAAGGTGCTGTGTCCATCACTTACTCTGCTGGATTTTCAAGATGCCAGTAAATGGAAAGAGTTGGCCAAATCTAAGAAGATGCCCCCTTATTTCGACTTGATTGAGGAAAACATGTACTTGACTGAGAGGTAATGTGTTGTCCAGCCTAAATTACAAAATCCAAATCCGTTTGTGCAATGAATAAGTAATAAAACAGTACCTTCAAACTTGAGTTTTGATGTTTTTAAATGTTATCTGCAGAAAAAAGAACAAATCTCATCGAGATATCAAGCGAATGCAATGCGAGTGCCCAGTGTTGCCCAGAGAGGAGCGTTTAAGAGGAGTACTAGCATGTGGGGAAGACTGTTTAAACCGGCTGCTGATGATCGAGTGGTATGTTGATTATAATTGATAAAGATGTATCTCAACATGTAAGAGGGTTCCTAGATTAGAAAAACCTGGAAACACAAACACTGTTCATTTTTAGTATTAAAAAGATTGCACACTTTGTAAAGAAAAGTATAGACAAATACTGTTAAATCTCATTTTTGACAACCAGACAAATTATTTAATTCTGTCAAAGTTAAGAACATTAAAAATCAAAGATTTGTAGGAACATGAGCCTGAGCTTAATGTTTTCTTTCATGCTTAATTTTTTTTTTTTTCTCAGCTCATCACGCTGCCTAAATGGAACCTACTGCTCTAATCGTCGCTTTCAGATGAAACAACATGCAGACTTTGAGGTTATCCTCACAGAAGACAAGGGCTGGGGACTACGGGCAGCTAAAGACTTGGCTCTGTAAGGCTTTTCGGAGTTTTCAGTGCAACATTTCATAATGTTTTTCTAGTATTTAACATTAAATTGTTTACAAAAGTAACAAATATTGTGGGACAACCTACTGTGTTGGATTGCACATTTTCTCACACAATATTTATTTATGATGACAATGTTGTCTATATTTTGGAGTGATTGGCAAAAAGCTAGTGGAATCAGAGGCTTCTATTGCAGGTTTTATATAGTTAATTTATTTGTCCGTGAATGTTCTGGTTGATGGAACAGACAAGATTACTGTTAAACATTTTTGCTTTTGTTGTGTTCTCAGAAACACCTTTGTACTGGAATACTGCGGGGAAGTTTTGGATCACAAGGAGTTCAAAACAAGGGTTAAAGAATATGCTCGCAATAAAAACATCCACTACTACTTCATGTCTCTAAAAAATAATGAGGTAATTGATTCTACCACACTTTGCATTTAATGCTAATTTTTTAACTGCAGTCTGGTTTAAAGATTCAGGTAAAGTGGCAGAAATACGTGACTTTGCATTATGTCTCATCAGATTATTGACGCAACACTGAAGGGTAACTGCTCTCGGTTTATGAACCATAGCTGCGAGCCTAACTGTGAGACCCAGAAGGTACAGTGGCAAGAGAAAGCGCTTACTACTCAATCAGCTTGGCCAACTGAAAGCTGACATACGTGATGATAATTTTATCCCATTTCAGTGGACTGTCAATGGCCAGCTTAGAGTTGGGTTCTTCACCACCAAGGCTGTTACTGCAGGAACTGAACTGACATTTGATTACCAGTTCCAGAGATATGGGTATTCCTTTCCTTTCAGTTAACATAGCATTTAACATAGAGATATGTGTCCACACAGTTTTGGTCATAAACACTGGATATTTAACCTTTTCTTTTGGGGATTTCACCTTTGTTTTATTTTACCTTCCAGTAAAGAAGCACAGAAATGCTTCTGTGGTGCACCCAGCTGCAGAGGCTTCCTTGGTGGGGAGAACAGAGTCAGTGTTCGGGCAGCTGGAGGGAAGATGAAGAAAGACCGTAGTCGAAAGAGTGCTCTCACCACGGTCAGTTCTTTTATATTTGAAACTCCATCTGGCATCTCTCTGCATACATTTGTGTAGTTTTCTGGACAGCAATTATTTGCAAAGGAACATTTTCCTCCACAGTTATTTACAGGTGAGATGTTGTTTCAGTATAATTTAGTCCACAGTAGTCACACTTGGAGCTTCAATGGCTGGTCCTAGCCATAAATAATGTATATAAAACACAAAAGACAGGACACTTTAGAGCCTAGTACATTTAAGCTGTCTAGTAGATACTAGTAGAGCCTAGTACATTTTATAAAGTGTTTCATTTTGACAGTGACATAAAAATGTAGCTGTAAACAGCAGATGTTTAAATAGTTTTTTCTGCAAATAGTTAACAGATAGATGGCAAAGGTTGTGATAATTTAATTTTCTGTTGATTACTAAAATAACTTTCAGCAATTCAGTAAACACCACAATTAGATATTTTAAATTTGGTTGATAACCCCCAAACATGCTAACTTTCCTTGGTATGCAATTCCAGCGATTTTCACCTGGTTGTGAGTAATGGCAGTATAGTTAAACTTGGTTATCACAACAGTAACTTTATAATAACATCACATTGACCTTCCACAGGTTGATGAGGAGCTGGAGGTGTTACTGGATAATGGAGAAGGCCTGTATGATGAGAAACAGGTTGTCTCTCTCTGCAGACTAATGGTCCGAGTAGAAACCATGGAGCAAAAACTCACCTGTCTCAAGCTCATACAAGTATGACCTCATGGATTGACTACTTTTACAAAGTATTTAGTCTGTTTTCCTGTTATTATTTGGTTTAAATGTTGAGACATTGGTTGTTAGCATTATTCACAGTAGGCAATATGTTTGTGTTGCACAGGATACTCAGAATCCATCGTGCCTGAAGCAATTCCTTGACCATCATGGATTGTCTTTGCTGTGGATTTTCATGGTGGAGCTTTCTGAAGCTAAAGGCAACAGTGCCAATAGCATCAAACTGCAGTTAGAGGTGAGATATTGTTGTTAACATAGCATTAAAATATCCATCCATCTATTATTTATACCACTTAATCCTGACGAGGGTCATGGGGGGGTGTGGAGCCAATCCCAGCTGACATTGGATGAGAGGTTGGGTACATCCTCGATAGGTCACCGGCCTAAACATCCATATGTAAATAATAAATTCCACAGCCATATGTTATTTTGATCTTTGATAATGTTAATATTGTTTTGTTAACAGATCATGAAGACGCTGGCTGTGCTTCCTATCTCTACTAAGAACATGTTGGAGGAGAGCAGAGTCCTGACCTTTATTCAGCGATGGGCACAAACAAAAACTTTCCCTCAGCCTGCTGAGATGGATGGCTACTCCAGTGAGAATACCTCCCGTGCGCAAACACCTCTCAACACTCCTGATGGTTCCTCCACCAAACTGGGACCGGAACTGGATGGTGACCCCTCCAAACCTGCTGTTTACCGCCGCCTTAAAATCATCAGTGAAAACAGTCTGGACAGTGCTCTCTCAGATGCTAGCAAAGCATCTGATGGTAAGGAGGACGAGGAGGATGATGATGATGATGAGGAAGAAGATGAATCCTCACATGCAGGACTTCCTGTTGACAAGCAGCTGAAGACAGAACCAGCTGCTGAAGCTGCAGACCCAACAAAAGAAATGATGGAAGAGTCAGTGAAAGAGGTCAGTGTTGAGAAACAGGAAGAGGCAGGGATGAGTTCAAGCAGTCAGCATCAACCTCAAACTGAGGAAGTGAAAGATGAAATGGAGTTGGAACTGAAGAAGGAGGACACTGAGATGAAAGAGGACACAGATGAGGGTCTGAAGGAAGAACTTGAGGAGTCAAAGGAAGCTAGTGAAGAACAGGTGAGTGGGGAGGAGCAGACTACTCAGGCAGTGACAGAAAAGGCTGAAGTGGCAAGTGATCAGCCCTGCGTTGAAGTTCTTGAGCCAGAGAATCAGCTCATCCAAACAGATACTGCTGATCTTCCACCTGAGCTGCCTTCAGTCCAGGGCGAAACCCAGGTAGAGACTCAAGAGGCAGAGAAAGCTCATCCTGGCAGCAAGGCTCAACCTGGTGAATCTACCACTGATGCTCTGCCCGGCTCTGAGGCCCCGGATGCTACTATGTCCTCTGAGGTGACGGCAGTCCCTTTGGACCCATCGGTGATGGGAACTCCTTCTCAGGATGAAGAGGAAGGCGTCTCAGATGTGGAAAGTGAGAGGAGTCAGGAGCCGCAACTCAGTGCTTTGGACATTAGTGGCATGGCTGCCAGGCTTCTGGAAAGCTGGAAGGATCTGAAGGTGAACTCAAATGGAGTTAGCTATACCTGAAAATTTAATGCATTATCCCTTTTTCAGTTTGTTATTTGTATGCTGTTGTATTCTGATATTTGAAGTCAAAGTTGCATTTGTCCTTTCAGGAGGTATACCGAATACCAAAGAAGAGTCAGGTGGAAAAGGAAGCCAGTGGTAAGTTAAGTCCATTACTGATTTTTGGTTAGAATTGTGCTGTAGGATTTTAACTAATTAGATTTTCTCACAGATCGCAGTCGAGATCGAGACACTGCTTTGATGCCACGAACCACGTCCGTTAGCCGAGAACGAGAAAGGGAGCGAGAAAAGGACAGGGAACGAGACAGAGATTATGACAGAGACAGGGAGCGAGACTGGGACAGAGACAAAGATCGCGACAGGGACCGTGATCGAGTCTCTGAAAAAACTCCACGCAGCACAGAGAGACGGAGAAGACGCTCTATGTCTCCACCATCCTCATGCTATGAGAGGAGCAGCCGACGTGCTGAGGAAAGGTAAGAATTCTTATTTTGCCACCGGGAGAACACTGAATTCTTCCACTAACGGTGTGTTTTTATATAGGTTCATACTAGGGGTGTAAAGGTACACATATTGGCACTGAACTGTTTTGGTGCTGGACATTAGGTATGATGCAGACTAAATGCCATCTTTACTAGTAGTTAGCAGTAGGCTTGTTTTTCATGTGGAGCATTTTTTCTAATCCACGTTCCCTCACAAACATATTAAGTGGCAAATCTTAGCTTAACCAAGTCTGTGGCTAGCGAACATCATGGCCACTACAAACCAGAGGACAGAGTTAGAAGACCCTCCCTTATCATTAGTTTCTCCTGTTAGAAAACACTTATTTATTTAGTTTTGGCTTTCAACTCTTGTCTTATTCTCTGAATTTTTTAGGTTTGATCCTTCTAACAGCAACAAGACACCAAGGGGAGCTGCTGGCAAGGAGCGCAACAAGCTATCCACAGAGGAACGCAGAAAGCTTTTCGAGCAGGAGGTTGCTCAGCGGGAAGCCCAGAAACAGCAACAGCTTCAGCAGCAGCAGCTTCAGACTATGGTTTATGACCCTGCTCTGGCCTATGCCTCCAGTCCTGGCTTCATTACCTACCCTCCTGGTTATCCCATCCAGACTTTTGTGGATCCCTCCAACCCCAATGCAGGCAAGGTACTGCTCCCTACCCCATCAGTTGAGCCTACCCTGAGCTATGAGCAAACTCCTCCCCAGCGTCTTATCTCAGAATTGGGACTCACATCTCCATCTTCCACTTCCCAAGCCACTCCGGTCTCTAATCTCTCTCAGCATATCACCACCACCAACCTCAACACTGGCAACCCCCAGCAGTATGCCCAGCCAACTGTAGCAACCCAGGACGCAGGTGTAGCTGTCCTCTCTGTCCCAGCCCAGGCTGCCCCTCAGGTACAGGGCCAGCAGAGCTACACCACTCTCTGGGATCCCACCACTCAGCAGGCAGTGACTGTGCAGACCCAGCCAGCACAGCCATATGCCACAGCTCCAGCACAGGCCCAGGCGCAAACAGCCATCTATTACCAGGGTCAGCCATGTCCAACCATCTATAGTATCCCCACTGCCTATCCTCAGAGCAACACTCCAGTCATACAGGTAAGGTGCCTTGCCTGGCTCTGATACTCTCTGGAGAATGTACTTTACTATGATGCTGTTATTGCTTTCTAGAATAGATGATGTTAAAAAAAAAAGCATGGATGAAATTATTTTTGTCATCAATGTAAAAAATCCCTTATATTAAGAGTGTAACATATCTGACATCTGAGTACCTATTTCTTCTGTGAATTTTCAATGTGGTAAAAATTTTATTACCATTCAGCTCAATCAAATTATAAGATATAATAAAACTCGACCAATTTATTGGGTTTTCCACCAGAATATGTAGCATTATACTGAAACTGTCTAACAGTATAGTACAAATAATCCAATATGGTGGATATGGTAGTTCACTTTTATTTTATGCTACAGCTCAGCGCAGCATAGTTACATATTTAACTCTACTTAATAGAGTCCTGGAATGTCTAGAGGACCTGTCTGACCTGATTGTACTTTGTGTTTCTGAAGACGTACACTGAGCCCACAGCCAGCTACCTGCATGGCCCGCCAGTGTATTCTGGGCATCAGCAGGGAGTGGTGGTGCAGCAGGGAGGCACAGTCACCACCATTGTCACATCCCAAACAGTCCAACAGGTAACGTACATGCTCCATCCTTCAGAGGTATATGGAGTAAAGAGAAATCTGCTCTTAATCTTTGACTGATAATTTGCTTTGAAGGTCCCAAAAACTTTTTATTAAAGATTCTATTCTGAAGGTGAAACAGTTTTCCAGAAGGTTAAATGCACACCTTTTAAAAGGTTGTTGATATTTCTACAAATCCCATCCTTTGCTACATAAGGTTTTAAAGCAGCCCTTTGTTTCAATGTAGCCACAGGGGGGTAGTGTGCAACCTAAATTATGCAACCCATAAGAGCTGTGTTAGTTCAAGTCTTGCCTCCTACAAAAACAAAGTATCCTTCAAGGTAAGATTAAAGGAAATGGCTTACTGGGCTCCGTTTGTAAATGGAAATCAAAATGACACCCACATATGACAAATTACAATCAACAAACATATAGCTTGAGTGTATCAATTTCTTTTAACTAAACCTGCCAAAAATTGTTGCAACTTAGAAGAGAAGCTACATGGACTAGCTGGTGATGCTTCTTTTCTGTTTCTTCTCATCTTCAGGAAATGCTTGTATCTAACAATGTGATGGACCTGCCTCCTCCTTCTCCCCCAAAACCCAAAACTATCGTCTTACCTCCAAACTGGAAAGTGGCTCGGGATCCTGAAGGCAAGATCTACTACTACCATGTTGTCACAAGGTTGGTATAGCTGTGTGTGTGTGTGTGTGTGTGTGTGTGTGTGTGTTTGTTTATGCCTCTAGAAAGCCCCTGCATGTATTTCTATGCGACATTATTTCTCTTTTAACATTAGGCAAACACAGTGGGACCCCCCTACCTGGGAAGGAAGTAGCGACAACAGTAGCGTGGACCATGAATCTGAGATGGACCTGGGAACACCGACCTATGATGAGAATCCTTCCAAGGTGAGCTTTTAGCAGTAATTGTTTTCAAAGTGTCGTATGAAGCCTCTGAAATGTGTAGTAGTTGTGTACAGTACTCATTTTTTGCATAAAAGCAAATCAGTGAGAACAAAACTACGTTCGTTCCTTTGACAATGTAGAAGAATCTTCTTCACCTTTTCATCTGGTTCCCAGAAAGTTTGCGCTTGGCTGCAAAACATGATTATAGTGTTTGTTTCTTGGGGTAATTGAAGATGCTGCTCAAGTGATTACTTTCAGCTGTGTCTCAAGGGAGAAAAAAAGAAAAAACTCAGCACAACACCATATTGAGTATGCATTACCACTCATCAGTGACTCCTCACTTCATCAGAATCTACATAAGCCAAAGGTTTAAAGGGAGAATCCACACCCTCCACCCCCTGCACAGCTGTCTCTTCCTTAGCTTCAAGGCTGTATGGGGAAGGGTGGAAGAGGGGATGGCTGAGCACATTTTCTCTTCCTCTGCCTTGTTTGTTTTCCCTCTTCATTTTTATCCTGACTTTGAGGTAATGGAAAGCATCTGGAAAACCTAGCATTCATTTTTTTGCAGTTTCTTATGTTATAGTTTAACAATAGAGGAGTCATTTTTGTCTCTTTTAAAAACATGTTACAGTTTATTGGAGAGAGCCATGTTTTTCATTTCCTGCCCAAAACAACCAAAAGGTCATGGACTTTCCCAGTATGTTGAGGGTGACCATATTCAGCACTTGTAAACTGTTCAATTTCACCATTTCCACATTTTTGTCCCAGGTTGTGTGTGTGTGAAGTCGCAAGTTTATTTATATAGCACATTTTCATACATAAAGGCAAATCAAAGTGCTTAGAACAATGCTCAGTTAGATAAAACATTAAAAATTATATATAAATAAACCATTAGAATGCAAACTCAGTTAAAACATTTAAATACAAATTATAGGCAACAATTACATGCCAGTACAAAGTAGCAACATGCAAGTATAGATACCTAGTACTTTTACAATAGCTGTGGCGGACTGGATTCTCACTGTTCTCATTATACTTTGTACCCCTCTCCTTCACTCTTCCCAAGACTAACCTCTGAGTAATTTATACCAGAGGTGGACATGCTTTCTTCCAGAAAATCTGTCTAAACTGTCGCTAAACACAGTGAAGTCAATTGGTTACTGGGTAATGGATGAAAAATAAAAGCAGATGAAGTACAGTATTGGGTTGAATTAAGAAACAATTAAAAGCAGTGGAAAAAGAACAGTTTTTAAATTTGGGGCAAATCTAATTTCTACCTTTTATATTTTTATTTTCCTAATGCACATTCCTTTTTCTTGTTTGCGCATTCCAGTCTTTACTTTTTTGTCCTCTCAGGCTTAACTTGTTTACTCATAGGCTTACAGAAGGACATTGTACATACACATTGAGAGCCACTGTACCAGAGTCAAATTCTTTGTTTGTCCAACACACCTGGCCAGTAAAGCTGATTCTGATTCGAATGGGAGCTGGTTCCAGCAGTGGGCAGCATAATGGCTAAAAGCACTTTCATCTTGTTTAGTTTGAACTCTGGGCACCACTAGCTGACCAGTCCCTGCAGATCTGGGACACCTATCAGGCTTGTCCTCAGCAAACATATCTCTGATGCGCCTAGACCATTAAGAGACCTGTAGACAATAAGTAGGGCCTTAAATTGAAGTCTGCATTTAACTGCCTTTTGTTATAGCTAAGAAAGAGTGATAAAGTGGTAAAATAATAATAAGCAGACCTTGATGGTGACAAATTATACTTACAAATCCATGGGTTTAACGCAATACAAATTATATTTGTTTGCAAAGAAGCACTTTAATCATATAATTTATCACTTCTGTTATGTTACAGTTCTCCACAAAGACAGCTGAAGCAGACACTTCCAGTGAACTCGCTAAAAAAAGTAAAGAGACATTTCGCAAAGAGGTGAGACAAAGTTCAGCTCTAGACATTTACGTTTAACAGCTTTACCATGTTCAAGTGAGTGCCTTCTAGTCACCTATACAGCATTTATTTAGTTTCTGTGTACATTGTTTGTGTGTTTCTCAGATGTCCCAGTTCATCGTGCAATGTTTAAATCCTTATCGGAAGCCAGACTGCAAACTTGGACGCATCAGCAATACAGAAGATTTCAAACACCTAGCTAGAAAGGTAGGATTAAACATTAAGATGTTAGTATTTCCATTCATCCCAGAAAAGCTTTTAACTTTTCCTTGGCCTCTACATGGTCAGAGCATGTTGGAAGGATTGGTCAGCTTTTAACTTAAAAGGAGACGTTTTCAAAGTTTCCCTCAAACCAGAACTAAATAGTTGAACTCCCTTGATTTTTTTTTTTTCTTTTTTTTTTTCTCTCCAGCAAATGCTTTTGTATTCTGCCTCTGGAAGAGACTAAGAACACATTGTACATGTAAACTATTATCCCCCCTCTCTTTTGTTTTACTCTTTACTTTCTTAAGGATTTGTAAAACCAGTGTTTCATCAAAGGCAGCCTTCTTATGTCTAGGGTTCCCGGTGGGGCTGTGGACTGTGTATGTGGAGAGTGGTTAGCACTGAGCACCGCTTGGACATACCAGGGCTCTGAGGACATGGGCACAATAAACAGACAGATGAGCTCGGCTTCACTCATTTAGAGATTGTTGTGTCTCACATTAGAAAGAACAAATTCACTAGCGACCACCGTACCACAACTTAGATATACACTGTATTTACTTTACTGTAGTCTAGTGATAAGAAATATGTGTAACTCTTTTCCTTGTCTCCTCTCAATCTTTTAGCTGACACATGGAGTTATGAATAAGGAACTGAAAGCTTGCAAGAATCCTGAGGACCTTGAGTGTAATGAGAATGTGAAACACAAGACCAAGGAGTACATCAAGAAGTACATGCAGAGGTTTGGTTCTGTGTACAGGCCCAAGGAGGACACAGAGGTGTACTAACTTCAGAGGCCACAGATGTTAACACTTGCTCTGCGCTAACACAGGAGAAGCACAGATTTGCCTTTCCATCTACTCCATGTATGAACTGGCCAGCCTGAACCATGAAGTAGTTTCTTACCTGTATTTATGATTAAGAATTGCACTGCTGTCCAAGAAGCTCTTCAGCCCTTGTGAATCTCGGAGGAGAGCTAGTCAAGATACTGTCGGGGACTCGAGTGCTGCTGAACAACCCGAGACTCCAGGTCTGGTGTTCTCGAAAGATGACACTGAGGGGTGCTACAGAGACTAATGTTCTCACTGACTGTTTTTAACATTTTTGTTTCCATTTGTGGCTCTTAAATGTTCCTGAGATGATCACATCAATTCCACTTTTTAAACACTTCTAGTCCTGAGTGAGGATTACTCATGAGAATCAGCTTTGATATCATGTTTATCAAAGTTTCTTTGTTACTTTCCACTGTTAACAATGGATCAATGACAGAGCAGTCTCCCCCCACCTGCCCAACCTCCTTTTCTTGTGCACGCTTCAGCCCCCCTGCCACTGCCTGTATCTGGTGCTTCTTGTAACTGGGCTGTGCAGGTCCAGACTTCCACTCTCAAACCCCTGCCTTCTTAACCACAAGATTTTGAAGCCCCTTGTCATTTTATGAATGCATGATGTCGACCGAAGTCGGTGGTATCCTTATGGAAATTCCTGTATGTGTCATGCCCTCGCCAGGATTTTACTCACAATACACTTGGGGATCAGTGAGTGACTAGCAGGTTGACGAGGGAGCTAGGCATCAGTATTTCCACATCTTTTATCAGTTTATGTATAATAACGGGTTCAGGGTTTGAATGCTGTGGTTTGATGTGCTGTTTATCTGTGTCAGTTTTTTTCCCGTCCAAGTTCCTCTTCCGCCCTGTTCTGCCCAGTTTCCTCTTGTTACAGGAATGATGCTGAAATTGAAGCCGGTAGCATTGCCGTTTTAACCGTTTCTAAACATCCCTGTGTTCCGTTTGTTTTTTGTTTGTTTTTTTTTCTCACTCACCTTAGAGACCGCTTGGTTGGCCTTGCTCCACAAGTTGTCACACTATAATTTCTAAGAGTCATCAAAGTAGTTTCATTAGCATTAGACCACCGATTTGTTGCAGCTTATTAAATTGAATTAAACAAAGTTTCAACATGTGTACATTGCTTTATATGTGAATATACTGAATAATAGTTTTGGGAATGTTTAAATAAGCAGACACTTTGTAAAAGGACTATCATTTCATGAATGAAAGTGTAAATAATGTGTAAACTTACCAAAGCTGTACACAGGAGACTGGCTGTCAGGGAGTACAACGAGCCCACCCATTCTCACTAGCTCAACCCTCCTGATGCAGTTACAACATAAGTCTGTCAAACCTAGAGCCCCACTGACTCACAGCCCTCTATTTTATTTCAGTGGTGGAAGATTTTCATGTTTTTTTTAATTAATTTTCTATGTACAAAGGAAGTTTCACCCTATTCTACTGTAATTATTGTGTAAGCATATTGTCATACCAAGTGTACAAACATTTTAAAAGATAATAAAACTTTTGTAAAATTATGTTTTCCTGCCATTAAGTTGGTTCACATGGGTGTAAGGTAAACTGATGTCTGTCTAATGATTAAGTGCTGACTGCATAGCCAATCCCACTATGGATCGGCTAATTCCTCTAATAAGGGGTGCATGAATGCCACTACAGCACAAACTCGGTGGTGTGCCAGATGTTTGACCCCCTGTAAAGGGATTCAAAACTGCCTTCATTAGAGACAGCACACGCTAAACATGGAGATCCTTGATGAGTGTAGTGGCACTGCTGTGCTTCCTCTCTCTCTCCTCAGCCCAACCCCCATTCCTTGTATACGCACATTCCGCAGTCCAGTGCCTGTGTGCTCCAGACCGCAGTTAAGCAGTCCTGTGTGGAGTGTGTGACGGCATGTAGCTCTGCCCTGGGCCACGCAAGATGCCTGCTCCCACTTAAAACTGAAGGCAAAGAGATCATTAACAGATTTGGGCTCAGAGCAAAGTGGGAGCAGGAATCAAACTGTGCCTCAGAAAGAAAGAAGAAAGTTGCATCCAGAATATTTTTGATCAAGATCATTTCATTTCACTCCCAAATTATTAAATACCTCAACTTATTTCCCTCTGGATTTTAGGAAATGTTCTTATATGCCAAATCTCTTGATAAGGGGTAGTATATTTCAAATATGTCTAAACTTCCAGACTGTGCATTTGATCAAGTAGCTTTAATACATTTTCTGAAGCATCTGAGGGACTTTGGCTGTAGTCCAGTTCAGCAGTCATTTACTTAGTTCCAAGAACAATAAATAAAGGTACAGTTTTAGTTTGTAATTACACCATTAACAAAAAGGTTTCATTTCACCTAATGGCAAGTAATTGTTTCAGGCCTATGGGAGATATGAACAACAATAAGAAAAAGAAAAAGAAAACTATATCAAATTAGTGAGGTCTGTTAAATCTTTTGCATGAGTTGTACCATGTCAAATTAATTTGAAATACACTTTTATCACCACTGCCATTTATTTCAACTATTTAGCCAATAATGTTACTTTATTTCAATGTTTAGAATTTCAGCTATTTAGCTAGTGTTGGACTTAACTGTCCTGCATGTTTGTTTCTGAGGAAGAATCAAAGTCAGAACAACCTTTAAGATATTTATTACAATGTCAAGGAAAAGCAATTACAGAGCGCTCTGGGTTCCAATTTATTCCGAAGCCCTATCCACACTACAGAAGTATGGTTCACAGCCTCTTCAGGAAGCAGGAACCCCTGGTCTCCTGAACCCAGCCCTTTTATACAATCTTTGGATGTACAATGTAGGTTGATCTGACTCCTCCCTGGCGCGACCTCGTCGTCCGTATCTGGTCTCGTCCCTGGCGCGGCCTTGTCCTGAAACAGACACTTTTACAGAATCCATAATGTTTCTTGCAAACAGTCATCTCGGCAACCCTGAGACTGCACCTGGACTTGCTTTCCTGTTATCTTTCTATATCTGCTTGCTTTCCTATTTATCTAAGTCTCTGTGCTTTGACACACTCACACAAGCATTTTAAGTGCATAGGTTAAGCCATTATAAAGAAAGCACTAACATATTATTTTATAGCTAATACTAGACTGAAACATAAAGATATATGTTCACTAAGGCTACTTATAATGTTGATTATGTAAGGCTTAAGCACTTCTTATAATATAGATTACAAGGGTCTTGTTAAAGCAATCTTGATTATCCATACTATGACCTCTTAATACTTTATTAACATATAATTGGGTGAAAAGTAACTACATAAACATAGCTGTGACATGCAAGTATGTGAACTTATGTATTCTGAAATATAATCTTAACTATTCCTTTTCTAGTATGATAGATTAGTCATACACAAACAAAGTGAACATGCAGGTTAAATAAGCAACAATCATGGTGTCAATCTAGATTCAATCAAATGTTAGAACCAATCCTAGAGTATAACTTTGTTAATAATTTTATTCAACACTAGCCATATCTATTACATTTAGTTGTTTTACCTTATACATTCATGTTAGCTTATAGTAAATAATTCCAAACAGATATCCTTTCATTTTAGCTAGCTAGTTTACCATCCATTAGCTGTTTCAACTGATTACTTTTAGCTGTTGTTACCCTTTGATTCCAGTACAGGAGTCCTGCACAGACCTCACACTGAAGTGGAAAAGACTAACCTGCTTCAAGTTCTATACAAGAGGTTTCCAATAAAAAAAATAGCCTGAGGCAAAGGAATTCAGACAACTATTTACTGCCTTCTTCCTAAAGCCTTCCCCGCCACTTTCTCACTAAAACCTTTAATGGCCTTAATTAAAGAAAATGCTTTAGTTAATGACAACTTCCTCTTATCCTAAGAGTTGTTAAAGTTCTCAGATGCTGGTTGCTGTACAGAATGATGGGAAGCAGTTGGAGTTTCATGGTTTCAGGCCAAGGGAAACCTCATCTTGTCAGCCTTATGAGGCAGCTGTCAGCCCTGTTGGCCTGCAGGTGAGGCTCCTTCAGTCAAAATGCTCTGTGGGGGGGCTGTGGTGCCAGCAGCTTTCCTTCTGAAAATGAAGATCGTGATTCAGAGTGATATAGTCAGGCAGTTGATGAGCGCATGCCTGACTTGCTAAGAGGGCTTTTATTCTGTTTACTCTCCCTACATTAGGTAATGCTTAATCAACAGTTTCGACTTTACCCAAAATGGACATCCCGCATTAGATCATTGTAAATCAAGCTAAGCCAGATGGAGCCAGTGAGGACTCTTCCTTAGGGACCTTTCCCTCTGAGTTTATGTATCTCAGGCCTTTTGAATTTCACATTAACGCCTGTTCTTCTGGTCTCTTTGACAATGTTTATCTGTTATTTTTAATTATTTCAGCATTTATCCATTAAAGTAACAAACTGTTTATCCATTATCTTAAATATAATATTATCTTATCCATTAATGTTAGCTCATTAACCACCCATTAGATTAAGCTAATCATTTTAAAGGTTAATTAATCAAAAGCTGTTCAAACTTTTAACCATTGTTAACTATATAGTACTTTTAGATATTTCAACTAATTAGCCATCGTTTTAAGTTCTTCACTTGTTATGTATATACTGTTACTCCACAATCAGGCATCTCGCATCTCTAAGCAACTGCAGATGTGCAGTTGTAAAAAATATAGTGACCATCTACGGTATGATGCTAGACTTATAATACTAATTTGGAGTCCTTATGTTACAATAATAGATCGCTCATTTATCAAAGTTATTTATTAAATGAATAAAGCTCTTACAAAAACACACTGAGGCATATCATTAGGTAATATATACACAAAACCATACATACATACATGGCTGGTGTCAAAAAATAATCAAATCATCTGAGGCCATCACATGCAAAGTTACTGCAGATGTCTATGGTTCTCATAGATTTTATTTAGACATGAAACAATAATGAAATAAATATAAAAGCAAGATGACAAGTTGGACACAAGCATCGATGTGTCTAATATGAAAAATCATGTTGACAAAAATGAAATGATTCATTTCTATCCCTTCAGTCTTCATAGTTCATGCTTTAAACCAAGATTTATCAAAACAAACCAATATTTAATGTATTTACAAACAGAGACGATTATTATAAAGAGCTAAGAAAGAAGTTTTTATGTTCCACAAAATGTTTCATTTTCATATCTTCTGATGAGATTTGAAATATCACTGGTGCATAGTACGTCCTCAGTGTACTTAGTGGCTGCAGCAGAGAAAAAACAGCCCGGTGAGTAGTTCCTGAAGTGTTTTAAAAGAGGAAATAGCAACTGCAAACTTCAAAGAGATGGTTAAGACTCAACTTTTGATTTCTACTGGAGAAATGTGCCCACTTGGCTGTGTAAACCCCTAGATGGGTTTGAATTTTCTTCTGTTTTTAAGTGGTAATGATCCCAAATGGGGGATCCCAATACTAAATTGCTTGTTGAAGTTGTAACTTATAAAACAAGGGTTACCAGACTAGAAACATGATCTAAGCGATATGTATTTGTTTACAATAGTACATGGAAGGAATATTTTTTGACAGGGCAGAGGATAAATCTGATCAGTAAACAGTTGGTTTAGAAAAATTACACTCATGCAAAATGTGTAAACACACTGTCCTGCCACTAACTCACAGTATCCAGGATTTTTGTGCATGCAAATGACATTGCACGTGTACTTATTGTAGTGTAGGTGCATGTCACTGTGGGTCTAAACTAATCATATGACCAGGTTTCTGCAGTGTCCATTAAGCAGGACATGCAGCTAGATTTACGTAAAACCAGCTGGTGACATAAACTGGGGTAACGTGTTATGAAACTGTTTTTTGTTGTTTAAAAAAACTGAATCATAAGTATCCATCAAAGCAATAAGCCTCCAGCTGTGACAGGTATTGTTTTCAGAGTGCCTCCCTTGTTAAAGTTCTTCACTTGAGTCTGTGAGAGTCATATATGTGAGTGAAAAGTTGTCAGACCACAGACACACCCTGCGTGGGACAGTTAAGAACTGTCACCACATCAGGCCTCTCGATGCGGGCCAAGCCAGAACACAGCAGTCCCAGAGTGGAGCCTTCTTTCTGGGCCCAGTTAGAGAGAAGTGTGTGAGCAGGGGCCTCTCCATGCCCAAACAGGTCCAGCTGTTCAGGCTCATAGCCCAGTGCTGCACCCAGCTGCCTCCACCCCTGGCCCCCTCCCTCCTGCAGGAGGCGCTCCACCTCTTCCTGTCTGTGGGGGGGTAGGTTGATGTACAGACGATTGTCCTGCTTGCTGTCCCTCTTGGTACCTGTGGAAATGCAATAAAAAAAAAAAAACTCACCATTTGTCTTTACTGACCAAAGTCCAACTTGACACAGTCTCAATAATAATCATCACCACTAATAATAGTAAGTACATTATTACTAAAACAAGCTATGTAGTATTAGGTCTTTTTAAAAAATGCCACATTCAGCATTTTGCAGCGTGAGCTGGAGGTGAGTTGGAAATGAAGAAACGAGGAGGCTAGTGCAAGCTAATGCTACGAGCGGTTGTGACACTTCCCGGCCAGCTCACTGTCATTGGCTGCTGTGGGTGTCTGGTCAGGACTCAGTCACTGTTGCCCTCACACTACAGGACTCCAAGTTGTAAATATCAAACAAGATCGGGGGCCCTCCGATCCTGTCAGTAACCATTAGGTCATTCAACACCTCACACTACAGAATCATTTGGCCTGAGAATCACTTCCAAGTGGCCTCATATCAGGGAATGCCCCCACGATTATCGAGAAGGGCAAATCAGGCCCAAAATCAGGCTAATTATACTGTAGTGTGGGGCCAGTTTTAATAAAGGTCTATATGTTTTAGTGACATTGTTAAAATATGTTCTGAAACCTCAATTTAGTTTAGAGCCTGTGTCTGCTGCACCTTTGCTGGGCTGGTTGTCCTGTAGACTGTGAGAGTCCAGAAAAACGCCACTGTCACTTTGAAGCTTTTCTCCCTCTGGAGATATTCCCAGCTCAGCTGCACGGGCCTTAGAGAGAGCCTGCTTCTGTTTACATGATCTCCAGCTGAGAAGAGCACAGAAAAACAATATTAAACTATCCACAGTAAAGCCAATCTTATAAACAGTATTACATCCACTTAAGGACGACAACACATCCCGAGTGAGAACTCACCATTTATAAGCCACATACAAAAGCAGGCCCAGCACCACAGCAGCCAGAACAGACACATAAACCAGAATGTTG
Organism: Monopterus albus; assembly: GCF_001952655.1. Lineage (NCBI taxonomy): Eukaryota > Metazoa > Chordata > Actinopteri > Synbranchiformes > Synbranchidae > Monopterus > Monopterus albus. The sequence goes on along the minus strand of NW_018128007.1, from coordinate 3,281,180 downwards.
TTATTGCCACCCTCATCTTGTGGGGTAAACTTGGGTGTTCCAGGGACAGTGCTGGCCTCCTTTTCCTCTGTCTCCTCCTCTACAACTGGGAAGCGAGGGGTATCACGGTGCCCATCAGACTCAGCGGGACGAGAGAGAATGTCCAGTTTCTTGTCTAGTAGGATTGAGAAAGAGAGACGTGTCAGGGACAGTATAATTGCATCTGCACATCAGAAACACATTTAGTCTGCATAAATTGGAACCAGAAGTAATTCCACAGAAGCCTGTATGCCTGATGTAATGATAGCCTCAGTCATCCCGGTCCCCTGGAGTTTTAAAACCTTTCATTGCCCCTGTTTCCAGTCTCCTGTGGTTTTGCCTATCTTGGGATCAAACAGTACAAGGTACTGTGCTGACCTATGTGGTATCAAAGGGTCATGACATATGCACCCAGAGTGTGTGGAGATGACCTTACTCCTGGAGAGCGAGTATAACCATTTGGGAGCAAGCACACTAGTTGTCAGGGTCAGCAGCCTCCCTTGGCCTCCAGGTCTGTGGGGGCAGTTAACCTAAAGACCTGTCAAACTCATACCAATTGGACTAAAGCATTTAAGTGCTCTCTTTTTTCACCGCTCATGTTTCCAGGCTCAGAAGAGGTATGGATGCAGGTGTTGACCACATGTATTCTCACAGACCCTCCCACCCCCTGCCCCCCTCATTCTTTTATCTTTTTATCTTTCACCAGTACTGCCTTTCCTTGTGTCAGATCTTTAAAGAATAAGGTTGGTACTGTTTACTATTTTTCTTATTGTCAGCAAATCCCAGCATGATTTTTCAACACCTTCTGACTTCCCTACCCACTCTGTAGCATGCAACCCCGAATCATTAAGATAAAAGTACTTCCCTGGAATAGCCAGGCACTGTTGGTTGATAGTTAGTTGTATATTTGTTGGTGACTATTTCCAGATGATGGACAATGTGTGGAGGACTGATTCAAAATTAACAGTGCCCCAGAAATCATTTATGTGTGTTTGACAACAATCGCGGTCTATGGCTGCTGTTGTTTTTTTTGTTTGATAAATTATCATCCTTTAAAAAACTTAACTTCATGTTCTCACTCTCTCACAACTCACCCATGCAGAGTGTGTCAGAGTTGGGCATACAGGCTCGGATTTCCACCTCACTGTCTACGCACTGGGTGCAGGTCTGGCAGGGTTTGGTACTAGCATGCTCCTCAGAAAATGTTCCTGGGCCACAGGTCTGGCACTCAGTGTTATGCTGAGGGCCACACTCCCGGACAACACCCTCACCGTGCCTGCATTTGGAGCAAGGTGCACACAGGCCAGAGATGCTCCAAAAGAAGAAGCCTTTGTCACATTCACATTTTGTGTCATGTTTGGCAGAGCAAGAAGCCACCACGGGGACACCGGATGGGCACCTGGCACAGGGGAGGCAAGGGCCGAGGCCTTCGGATGGGGAAAACTTTCCTGGGAAACAGATTACAGAATCAGTGTCAGTCTAAATTGTCTCACAAATATCAGTGGCAGTCATGAGATGGAGCACTGTTCTGTTCCATCACTGCTTCCAGCCTCCCGAATAGATGACAGAAATTATGATGAGGCAGGTAAAACATATTCTATATTGGTGGAGTAAAATTAGATTATAATTGCTTACCCTCTGGACATGGTGTGCACTTGGTGTCCTCTTTCCCACATGATACCTCCGCTCCAAAGCCAGCAGGACACAGACTGCAACACTGCCCTGATTCAGTGAACTGGTTACTGGCACAGGCATCCCCAAGAGATACCTACAGTGAACAAATGAAAAAAATTCCACCATTGTTTTATGTGTGTTTTTTAAGCATAAAACAGATATTATCAAACATTTTAGGCCATTTTGGATCTGCCCTGTTTACACACCAGCAACACAAGTCATATTCTAATTTTAGTTACCAAAAAGAAAACAAAAAGCCCATTTTTCTTGGTCCATGGAGTTTTCTGCTTTATGCCACATGTGGAAGGGAAGTTACACACATCCCATTCCTGTGCCATATGTTTAAAGAAACCAGGGAACTGGATGAACTGAAAATGGCCTTTTTTATCTTTCTGCCTACCTACGTTTTTCAACCTTAAAGTTTTTATCTGCACGTGAGTAATGGAGAGCCCAGCTTGAGTTATGACATGAGGGATAGCTCAGACATTCCTAACGGCTTGTGCAGCAGGGTTGATTCCTGACAGGAGCGGCTGACTTTAATCAGATGGCTTTAGACCAGTGGAAAGAATAAGACATAAATAGTTTAAGGAAAACACTCTGAAAAGGAGGGAAAAATACGTAAAAAGCTTCCACCATCGCACTCATTCCAAATCAGTATGAATGACAATGTGTGTGTGTGTGTATGTGTTCATTTCTTGACATTATAAAAAGGAGAACGGGGGAAGTACATAAAGGAAACGTTCCAGCCCCAGGCTAGGGTGTCAGTTAACCATGGCTGCCCAGCATGTGCTTATGTGTGTGTGTGTGTGTGTGTGTGTGTATATTGATGGGGTGGGGGGGGTTTGAAGTTGCCAAGCCCTGCAGGTGTGGTGTGTCTGTGAAGGTCAGTCTTTTACTAACTCCCCTTCTCCAGGCTCTGAACAATGGCATCTTAAACATGCACACATTAAGGGAGACTGGTCTACTCTGTCTGGAGGCTGACAAGAGCAAACAGATGTCTGACAACTAACCTCCTGCGAAGGGGAAAAGTAACAGCTAAACAACCCACTGATGTTTCTCTTCATCTCTGAAGTCTGCCAAAACACACAAGCGACCTGTGTAAACCTGCAAAACCTCCAACAAAAAGCCCACCACAAATACATGCACACACACTGTAATGTTCCACGCTTATACTACAAGAGGAACAGGTTTGAAATTGGGCTTGCCTCATTCCAAAGACGCTAACCCAGTTTTACTGCAGCACTTACAGAGAAGCCTGATGATATTTGAACACCAGCCCGAGAACCCAGATCAGAAGTGTTAGTGTGTCGGGGTGGTAGGATCCTGCAGGCAGGAACCACTAGGATGTTTGGAGTTGGCAGACTGTGACCAGACCTGGACCATAATAACCTTTGGAGCAGAAAGGCATCCTAGTAACTCAGGTTGGTCCTCTCCACATAACAGATGGAGCTCCTCAGCTAACACTAGCTAACCTTTTACCCCTTATTCTATACTTTGATAAATATTTAGTGACAGTGGCTCTGTTTTATTTTCACCTCCAGCTTGGATTTCTGTCATTTTACAGTGTGAGTCTGGGCTGGTTTAGCTCACTAAGCCTGCCTGGAGGGCCTACTTAGTGCAGAGAGCCAGAAGTTTGGCACTTCACCCACTGGTTCACAATGTACAATGAAATATTTAGTCCCGAGCCCCACTGGAGACAAGCGGTTACAATGATCTACTCAGTGGAGGAATGACTAAATCATTATCTACTGTGTACATTGAAACAGTACTATATATGGTTGCATTCCGTGTTTATTGATATATAATTTAATATCCGGTCCTTAGTCATTAGAGTTTATACTGTAATGAAATTAAGAACTGATTAGTTAAAACTCAATAATAAAAAACAGCATGACATAGCCCTTTATTTTCATTTCTTACAAAAACCCAACAATGCTAGTGCATTTAGCCAGGAAGGTCCCATTGAGAAACAAGATCTCTACTTCCAGAGAGTCCTGGTCAAGATGACAGCACAAGCAGAGTCACAGTCAGTTCTGTGTTTAACTGTGAAATATAATGAATACATCAGTTTAATGGTCTTAGTTCTCTGATCAAACATTCAGACATTTTCTTTGCCCTCCCTTTTCTTTGTAACATATCATTAACATAAGGCAGATTGTACATGTCTGCACAACGTATCCCATTCGAGCTGTACGAGCTATGTGTTGGATCATTAGTGTTATTCACTCTGTTCTTTTGTTTGCCTGCTTGCAATGGATGAATAAACGTTAATATCCCAACAGTACATGAGTGGCATTTTGATTCTAAGTTTAGTTCAAGTTGATTTTTAATCTGGACAAATAGCCACTGCGCCCCCCAATAAAGAAAAAGAAACAGGTCAATGAAGTCTCCTATGGAGAGGCTAAAAAATGTCAACACTATGCTCCATCACCATTCTTAGTGGCAAATACAGAAAAACTATTCCACATTAGAAAGCAAAGAATACACAGAAACAACTCCAGGGTATAGTTTTAAGATAGGTGGCTAAAAGTGTGTCCACAGATTTGCAAGAGTATCAAGGAAAGATCTGACCTGGGTTCAACTGTTCTTCAGTGTTGGGACATCAGATGCCAAAATCAACTAATTTGATTGTATTTAGTTTACTTGGGTGGCACCTAAATTAGCATACTTTACCACTTTACCATTTATTTACCTCTGATTTGATCTGAATATGAATAGATGGCTGTCAAATGTTTACTTTCTTAGATTTGTCGGTCTTCCTGCAGTATCATTACTTTGGTTCTATGTCCAATTTTCAAGTAAAGATTATTTTGCTGCTCATGTGTCAAAGAGTATTCAGTCCTATCTGTTGCCCCGGGGGCAGAAGGTCTGAGGGGAAGGGGGCTACAGTTGCTTTCTCCATTTAGGTAAGAAGCTGCAATCTGAAGGGATTCCCCAGTGAGAACAGACGGACCACCGAGGAGCACAGTTTTCAATGGGGTTCTCAACTCCACGGCTGCCAGAGTCACTCACTCATCACGGATCTCACGCACTCACACACACCCACACTTCATTTCAGCCTTCCCAGTGCCTGAAACATTTTCTGTGCCATTGTGAAGTGAGGCCACTTTTGAAGAGCCTAGGCTGGAGCTTCCACTCTTAATCTAATCTGCGTGAAAATAAACACACCAAGTGATGCTCTCTCTCTCTCGCTGCAAAGACACTGACATAAGCCTTCACAAATGTGGCTGTGATCGCAGCAGACATGGGCCTTTCAGCACAGACAGCCTGAGCTGAGGAAAGTTGTTTAGCCACACATCCCATCTGCACCAATTACTGTCATTTGTATACTGAGAGCACAAGCGACAAATTAAAACACGTCCCTCTTTTTGCAGGCAGAAATCACACGCAACACTGCAATCCTAAGTAACACATGACAGCACAAAGTGGCTCCCTTAACTACTGATTTGCAAGAATTGGTTCACATTTCTAAATAACATTAAAGTCTGCCCCTCAACAAATCTACTTGATTACTCTATACTCTATGGAAATTCAAACATCTGCGGTAACAAACTAAACAACCCCAGCACCACCACTGCCACTCACACACACATACACTACAAACTGGGAGAAAATGATGGTAATTGCTTTGCTCCGGATATCCAGACCCTGGCAACGATACTGAACATTTGGTCAGATTTTCACCAGGAATTGCTTGTCTTAAGTAACAACTGTGGCAACAGTATAGTAATCAACGAGCAATGTAAGCTTTAGAAACTGAGTTAGCAGTAGATGGTTTGGAGAGTCAGCTCAAATACTGTAAAATGCTGCACAAAATCATTCTCTGTGTAAAGACTTTATAGTGTGACTTCCCAGCAGGCTAAATAAACATATATTAACCATCTGTGTTTGCAAAACAGATGGAAATCTTAGCTTTCAAAGAGACATCCTGTTTATATTACACCATTATAATAGGAGAGAGATACAGATCTTTTTTTAAGAAGTGAAGTTCTAGCTAAACACTTTGATCTTACAAAAGTGCTTTCAATCTAAGGAGCGTGTTCAGACAGTTCTACAAGCCCCTTGGGCTTTTTGAGGTAGGTGGATGTCATGTTATTGTCCGCAATTGTTTTCTTTTCACACCAATCCCGGCTTAATAAAATGCTGTCAAACACCTGGGAAACTACAATTTGTCCATAAAATGCATCATTTATCAGTGTGTTGGTGCATAATCATGGGTAAATGTGTGCTGTGTTTTGTTCTTGTCTGCTGTTCCCAGTGGTCTGGCTCATCCTAGCTGCTGCTGCTGCGAGTGCAGATGGAAATGTGTCATGTGAGTGGAAAAAGAAAAGCGACTTTTCACTTTGAGCTGGGTACAAGGCGCAAAGAATCTCTCCATAAGATATCTTCTAGGACCTCTTCTAGCACGTTTTGTGATCTCTGAGGTGTACAGCAGCCTGTGTAGATGTACAGTAGCAGGATGTGTCTTTGAGAAAGAAACAGTAGCATGGCAAAGTTTGATTTCATCCTTGTTTAGTCACCAGAGGCTTTAAAGGAAGACCGGATGAGGTTTGACCAGATGTGTCCTCTGTCTCTTTCTCATGTTATTTGCCAACTACACGCAGACAAAAACATTTACCAGCAATGGCCATGTAACATTGCCCAGATCGAATAACTAAAACAACATTTTCTATGAGAATAGTAGTGTAAAACTTAAGTGATCCTTTACAACAGCTGTTATGGTGTTAGGCTGATAAGAGTGCGAAATAAGAAACCGGCAGATTATAATGGTTTTTGAGTTTATGGAGTATGTATCATTGTGCTAGTAAAGCAATAATTAATTGTTCCTTACTTTTAACAACAGGAGCGCGCACAAGACAAACAGTGTCATGTCTCCACTCTCCAAAATCCTCCGACTTCGAGCGGACTGACCGATGCGTTTTAAAACCTTTTGCAATCTGCAGTCCTCAAAAATCGCTCAGGAAGTGTCATCCAAACTGCCAGCTATCTAAATCTAACCAAAAAACACCAACTTCCCATCAAATATTCAAGTTAGGCAGTCAGAAGAGTTCGCTCCTTCTTCGGTAATCGGATGTTTTTACGCATGAGAAAGCGGGTTTAAAATTCAGGCTGTATAATCCGTAGGTTCTCCCAGTAATGGCGCAGGACACGCATTTGCTTGTTTCATTGCGTTCCCTGGCGATACTGCGAAAGTTAACACAAAGTTTCTTCTGTTTCAGCTCGCAGGATGCATGCGCTGCCTCCTCTCCTGCAGCTTCGCACACATGAGGAAGGAAAAGCTCTGGCAAGCTCTCCTGGGTATTTTCTCCTCCCATCTACTCAGTTTTCAATGCGACTGGCCGCATCCCTGCGACGCTGGATTAGGAACAATAATGTAATGGAAAAATCAAAATGAGCTTCCACATTGGTGATATGTGTGCACGATCACATGTACCCTCGCACTGGATACAACAAGTATGATTTTAAAAAGATTTTAAAAACACTAAAAACTCGGGTATATATTTAATTATTTAGCACTTTGAGTGATTTGATTTGTTATGATCAGTGATACTTGTATCCATGCAATTATCTCTACCTAAGTTCAGGTTCAGGTCAGTTTGGATGTGCCCATGTCTCTGTTTCATAAGCCCTACAACAGGAATATATTTAACATCCTGTCTTAATATAGAGAATAATATTAATAATATTAATATAGAGGTCTGTCCGGCCTTCATATGTGTTGCATCCAATGTGAACCAAGAAAGAAGAATCATCAATCCACTTTCATTCTATTACTAATTCCATTTGATACTTTTTATACTTGTACTTCACTACAGTTCAGAGGAGAATATTACACTTCTCCTTTACTCCACTACCTGTAAGATACATTTAAATGAGACTTTTAAGACACATAACAAGCCTATAAAATATGTTGCATTGTTATAGATGAAAACAACCAAACATATAGGACAGTTAATACTTCACCTGGGTCGAGTCATCTGGCACAGTGGTTGCTGGTTGTGGAGAAAAGTATTTACTCAGGGACAGTTCTTAAATAGCCTACAGTTTTGACATGGCAGTACTTTCCATTTTATGGGAATTTATATTGATAAATATTGTATATTTTTGCTCCACTACATTTATTTTTAAAGCTTTAGTTAAGTTACTTTGCAGATTCAAATTCTGATAACACAGTAATATCAATTATTCTGAAATGGCCCATTCTGCCTAACCAGTCTTTTACTTTGGGTACTTTAATGTGATGCTAATACATTTGTAGCCTACTTAAATAAATTGGGCATGCAGTATTTCCTCACTGAGGTATTCCTGCCTTTACTTACATAAAAGCTCTGAGTAGTTCTTAGACCATTAGATGCTCAGACCTCAGGTGTGTCGCTGCAGGAATAGGTCTAACCCTGTAAAGCCCAACATATCAAAAAATAGCCAGAACATTCTAATTTTTTGGAACTGAGATGTTTATTAACTTTTCTCTCTAGTTATCCTTGACCAGATGTACCCTGTAGAAACTCATAAGCATGACTAAGCATTTAACAGTCTAACTAGACATCCTATCTCCACTAAACTTTTCCAGTACATCAAGTATCTATCCAATATCTATCTGACTAAAAATACCTAACAATTTCATGATTCGAAATTCAAGATTCACGATTTTTATTTGCCATATAAGCATAGACAGACAGTCCAGGCATATAGGAATAAAGGTGCCATATTATTTAGATTATTTCTATTTCTTTTGTATCACATTTGATACATGGGGCATTTTTGGTGATTTTTTTTTTGCTCTGAAACCTCACGTATCAAATATGATACAAATGGTTTTATAGGTCTAATTTTAGAATTGTGTTTTTAAATTACAAAATTATCCCAACCATATATTCAAATACATACATATTTCTGTTGGGTTATATTTTCAACTACAGTGCCTTGCGAAAGTATTCGGCCCCCTTGAACTTTGCGACCTTTTGCCACATTTCAGGCTTCAAACATAAAGATATAAAACTGTAATTTTTTGTGAAGAATCAACAACAAGTGGGACACAATCATGAAGTGGAACGAAATTTATTGGATATTTCAAACTTTTTTAACAAATAAAAAACTGAAAAATTGGCCGTGCAAAATTATTCAGCCCCCTTAAGTTAATACTTTGTAGCACCACCTTTTGCTGCGATTACAGCTGTAAGTCACTTGGGGTATGTCTCTATCAGTTTTGCACATCAAGAGACTTAAATTTTGCCCATTCCTCCTTGCAAAACAGCTCGAGCTCAGTGAGGTTGGATGGAGAGCATTTGTGAACAGCAGTTTTCAGTTCTTTCCACAGATTCTCGAGTGGATTCAGGTCTGGACTTTGACTTGGCCATTCTAACACCTGGATATGTTTAGTTTTGAACCATTCCATTGTAGATTTTGCCTTATGTTTTGGATCATTGTCTTGTTGGAAGACAAAGCTCCGTCCCAGTCTCAGGTCTTTTGCAGACTCCATCAGGTTTCCTTCCAGAATGGTCCTGTATGTGGCTCCATCCATCTTCCCATCAATTTTAACCATCTTCCCGGTCCCTGCTGAAGAAAAGCAGGCCCAAACCATGATGATGCCACCACCATGTTTGACAGTGGGGATGGTGTGTTCAGGGTGATGAGCTGTGTTGCTTTTACGCCAAACATAACGTTTTGCATTGTTGCCAAAAAGTTCGATTTTGGTTTCATCTGACCAGAGCACCTTCTTCCACATGTTTGGTGTGTCTCCCAGGTGGCTTGTGGCAAACTTTAAACGACACTTTTTATGGATATCTTTAAGAAATGGCTTTCTTCTTGCCACTCTTCCATAAAGGCCAGATTTGTGCAGTATACGACTGATTGTTGTCCTATGGACAGAGTCTCCCACCTCAGCTGTAGATCTCTGCAGTTCATCCAGAGTGATCATGGGCCTCTTGGCTGCATCTCTGATCAGTCTTCTCCTTGTATGAGCTGAAAGTTTAGAGGGACGGCCAGGTCTTGGTAGATTTGCAGTGGTCTGATACTCCTTCCATTTCAATATTATCGCTTGCACAGTGCTCCTTGGGATGTTTAAAGCTTGGGAAATCTTTTTGTATCCAAATCCGGCTTTAAACTTCTCCACAACAGTATCTCGGACCTGCCTGGTGTGTTCCTTGTTCTTCATGATGCTCTCTGCGCTTTAAACGGACCTCTGAGACTATCACAGTGCAGGTGCATTTATACGGAGACTTGATTACACACAGGTGGATTCTATTTATCATCATTAGTCATTTAGGTCAACATTGGATCATTCAGAGATCCTCACTGAACTTCTGGAGAGAGTTTGCTGCACTGAAAGTAAAGGGGCTGAATAATTTTGCACGCCCAATTTTTCAGTTTTTTTATTTGTTAAAAAAGTTTGAAATATCCAATAAATTTCGTTCTACTTCATGATTGTGTCCCACTTGTTGTTGATTCTTCACAAAAAATTACAGTTTTATATCTTTATGTTTGAAGCCTGAAATGTGGCAAAAGGTCGCAAAGTTCAAGGGGGCCGAATACTTTCGCAAGGCACTGTATATCACAACAGATTTCCACCACCTGTAGTCTATTTATTTGCATTGTGTGCATTGTGTTAACCACTTATTGTGTTTCTGTATGAGAATGTGATATATAAATAAACCTGCCTTGCCAAAAATCCTCACCTTACAAAGGAGTTTGTGCTTATTACCAAAAAGAATTAGTTCAACTCATTTTCTATACAAACCACCTTGTTTGAAGATGTTTTTAAAATCAAATGTTGTTGTTTTATTCCAGTGCAGCAGTGTTCTTTATTCTGCCTTATTTCAAGATAGTCATAATCATGTCTGCACAAACTACAAAGCAAACAGATTTTTGCTGGGAGCAGGTACAGCATACCAGTGGTACTTTTTTAAATTAAGAAAAAGTACCAGTATCAAAATACCAAATAAAGACATGTTTATCACAGATCAGACAAATAAACAGTTCCCATCACATCTTCATTCTTTGTATGGGCACAGACTCCTTATCTGAAGGCCGAGTTCCTCTGTGGTCAGTGGAAATGATAAGGGAGCTATAAAAAACATGACGATGTCGTTTACAAGCCAAGAAAAAAGGGTGCAGAGAGGGGGAGGAGGCGAGGGTGGAGGGCTGTGGTCGTTTACAGAGGCCTGTTTGAGGGTTGTTGCAGTTCTTGGCAGGAGCAATTTAAAGAACACCAAAACTGCAGCATTTCACGACCTCCACCCCCCCCTCAGCCTGCCCTTGGGTCTGGAGAGACCAGAGGAAGATACTGCCAATGACCAAGAGCGAGGTGTCGACCCCTCCCACCATTGTCAACGAGACCACATCAGAGCGACTGCATCCCTCTTCATCTCCTCCTACTCTACCTCCCTTATTCACTGTTCTGTGGTTTGTATTTGCTTGGGAGTCTCCAGGTAGGTTTTATCACCCACCTCCCCCCCTGCACACCCCACTGAATTGCACCCCTGGAGGTGTTTATGAGCAGGCTGACAGGATGTTCAGCCCACCAGGAGATCAAAGTCTCTCAAGTAAAATGTGCTGTTTCTCACTGTGACCTTTTCAACTCTAACAGGGTTAACGTCACAGACGCATGCAAAGCTGGGATTACAGCAGAGGAGCTGGACGAGCTACGCTAAGGCAGCAGATCAGTTTTCAGGTTCACACACAAAAACCAGAGCTTATTCTTCAATAATGGGTGATCATGCTTAGGATGTGCACAGCGAGTTTACAAAATAAGAGGATTCCTGAATATAAGTGTGTAGTAATAATCAGTAGGCATCTCCAGGGAGAACAATGCAACTTCAGAAGCAAACAGCTGGAGTGGAGATAGAAAACAGATAATCACAGTTCCCACCGTCATGTTTAAGTGACAAGGAGCACAAGCTGCTTGATTTTTACACAGGAAAGTGTATTTTCAACATCTTCCAAGAAGAATACAAAGGCTAAATCATAGTGGTTATAGAGAAATGGATCAAGTCCAAATTCAAGGCAGTGCTGGCCTAGAGTGACGGCTTTTCGCAGGATCTCTCTGACAACAAGTAATATCAAATTAAATTATATGCAGCATGACATAAACCTACTTGTAATAGAAGACTGTGACTGTAATAACCCAATTCTGACCTCTGTGAATTAAACCCAGGTCTCTGAGCATTGCTACATAGTTAATAAAAATATCACATTCATAACATTTATACCAAACAGAGCAGTGTTACATAAACTGATATACAAGACAGCAAACTGAGACGGACATACCTTAAGACATCATCTCACCTAATGGTCGTAGAACTGGAATAATTATGATTTTAGAGAACCTAGATGTGAGGAAATCAATGTTTACTTAATAAGTAAACAACATTTCAATGATTCATTTCTTTTCTTCTTGCTCACACTTAGGTTTATTCAAGAGAATCTCTTACAAAGACTATGCAATTTATACATGTGCACCATTTTATGGATATTGCATTCTCCCAAACAGTTCCTTTTGTCTCTCTCCCATCATGACACTGCACAACAACTACATTGCTCCAACCACAGTAAAAGAAGCTGGCAGGAAGTGAATTCCTCTGAAGTTTGCTCACAGACTTTCTGGTCATGTGTTTTGGAGTCGCTGCTGTCTTCAGATGTTTTGGTGCTTCAGAGACAGTTCAATGCCAGTGCAGGCAACAGTTTACCAGCAGTTCATTAGCAACATCTTATCTGCATGTGAGTCAGTAAGGTGTGTTTAAATCCAATCAACAGGGATAAAGATGTGGTATCTTACACGGGTGACTGGAATTCAGTGTTTAAACATAGACCAAGACACAAGCTAAAAAGGCACTTTTCAGAGCAGATGAAGCAGGGACATGATCTTGTAACAAACAGTAATAATAAAACTAGTACATGAGCATTTGTAAAGGCCTTTACTCCACTGTGTGTAAGGCAACAGCAGGCTCTCCTCTCAGCTGTCATCACATTCAACCTCCATAATCATGACAACAAAAACAGTGAATATATTTCACATATTTGACCAATAAAGCAGGTATTGCCTCAGTTGTAACAATTTTACATTGCTTAGAGCCTAAAGGAATGCAAAATTTATACATGATGGTATTGTGGTGCACGTTTGGTGCAAGGATCGTCAAGTCCTGATGTTGACTGCTATAAATCATAACAGTGTTGGGTCACTAGTAATTAGTTACCACCTGTGTCTTGCGTTACTAAGTCAACCCCCTTGTGGTATTCACCAATATTGCAATATGGAAAACTCAAGCAACGTCTACTGTAGTTTTTCAAGTTTACAGGAGTTTTTAGGAGGTGCCACTGCCAAACAATGGCTCTGTGACATTCAGCAGCACAGGGATTCCAGCTGTGCCACCGACAATAAAGGAGCCAAAAACACGGAGCCTGGGGACTTCACAGCATTCTCTTTGTGTCTGGGGTCGAATGTGCTTTAGAGTGAGTCATCTTCCTGAAATATGACTCAGTGTGTATATACAGTCCAACAACAAACAGTTCACACCCATTAACATCAACCTCTTCTCCATCCACAAAACAGGGCCACTCTTTGGAATGCTGCTCATTAAAAACAGTAGGCTACAACTGCAAATGAAATACACAATAAAATGTCAAGTGATTTAAGAACAAAAAAGTGCTCAGTGTATAGTAGCTGAGTAGGATAGTTTGCCAGCTGGTAAAGGAAGGAAGGTCTTGATGAGTCTGGCAAGCATCTTGGTGGTGCGGCTATCTGTGACCTGGAGCATTCTCAGAGTTGCTCCATCACTGCTCATCTCATTTGCCAGGGTTCTCATTGGGATTGTATTCAGTTTCACCTGATGACACCTGAGAGATGCGGCGTGTGGAGCCCCACAGGCGACGGGGGAATTGTGAATTGCGAACCTGAGACGAGGAGGGAAAACATGTTAATCTTCACCGCAGGGCTAAAGCGGAGATGTTCAGCTAAAGACACTAAATCATCATCTGAAAAGCTTGGCTTTCAACCAGAACTTAGCATATGATTGGCACCCCTCCACACATACATACTGCATCTCACAGTCACTGCTTGCCCTGTTCTCACCTCCTCTGGCTTCCCTGCCCCCACCACAATTAGCTTCCCGTCTTCAAGCCCCACTAGGATGTGGGTGTACTCTTTGGTGACAGACACACTCCTCACAGGAACTTTCAAGGCTAGGGGAGTTACCAGCGCATCAAGGCTGTTAAAAACAAAGAGGATTTAGAGCTGAGGTAATTTTTTAACATAAAATTGAGCATTTTTTTTATAAATGCAGAAAACTGGCAAAATTAGAATAAACTTTTTCTTTACCTGTATAAATCCTGTATGTGGAGGCTGCCCTGCATGGTGCCCAGGATAACATATTCAGACACCAGCTGGAGAGCAGTCACCTGCTCCTCCATGGTGAAGGAGGACATCAGACAGCCGTTTACTGAGTAAACATGAATGGAGTACAGGTCCTGTAGGAATAAGCAGAATTTGAATATTGGCATAAGCAGGCTGAGAAACTTGAGTATGTTTTTCTGCTTTTGCTTGTGCTGTATGCACTTTTGTACCTTAATGGTAGAGTGCTTCTCCAGTGAGGTCTGTACCACAATGTGGCCCTCCAGGCCCACCTGCAGTGCAGAGATTTCGGCAGGCACACCGCTTTCACTGGGAGGCCGCAGTGTTCGCAGGAACTGACCTCGCCGGACAGTATGCACAATCACAGTCCCGTCCTGACACACAATAAACAGA
>NW_018128007.1:3234036-3266697 GCF_001952655.1 Monopterus albus | reverse complement strand
CTAAAATGATACTGAAAACAGAGGCGGAGCTAGAAAATTTTGGATGGGTGGCCAGGCTCAAAGAGGAGTGGCACATTTTAAATAAATCTAAAAAGTAAATTAAAACCCTCATTCTATGAAATAATAAATTATTACATTATTAAAAATCAAATCGTTTAATTTGTGTTAAAATGAGACACACATATTGCTTTCTAATTTTGGCTGTGCTCCTTATTTCCAGCGGAGTACATTGTTGCTGCACAGTGGTCCCCCCCAGCGCTAAGGCCAAATACTCCACAACAATACACCTGGAGAAATGAATGCAAATATCAAGCTGCATGCATTATTTAAAATATAACTATATGACTACATATAGCCCCCTTGTGGTTATTTAGGCTGAACAGCATTTTTCACACCTGCACAAACCCACAGAACTGAAGCAGTACGGACTACTGATATTAAAGACTTTTAATTTAACAAACTTGGTACATGCATCACTTGGATACTGTTAAATTAATATGCAAAATGAGTCCAACTCAGCAAGTGTTTTGTGTTCAGTATAACATCTCTGACCTTTGACCCTGAGACAGCCATGTCCAGTTCAGTGCTCATGGCCACACAGGTGACTTCCTGGTCGTGTCCACAAAGAACCTGCACCGGCCGGGGAGACAGGCCAGTGGAAAAGCCACCCTGAAGGATGAAAAGGAGAATCCATATGTGAAGCTGCTGCTTAGTTATGCAGCATGTGAGTCGAAACAAAGACAGGTTTGAAGATATTTACCTGCTGTAGAACCTGCCACACTATACAGGAAGTGTCCCTTGAACCAGAGATGAGGTAGATGCCACAGAGATCCAGTGCCAAACAAGTAACAACATCTTTGTGGGGCACACAAATAACAAAGAAATAAATATGCACAATTTGAACAAATATTATGTATGAGTTAGCTGTACAACAATAAGAGCTCACCAATGTGCCGGCAGATCCTGCCCACCAGCTTGCCCTTGCCCAGCTGGGTGACGCGAAGACTGCAGTCCCAGTGTCCTCCGCTGAACAGCAGGCGCCCATCGTTGGACACCACCAGCAAGTGAGCGCTGATCTCCACCCCAGGAGAGAAAGGTCCACTCAAAAAACGCTGCGTTCTGCACCACAAAAGCAGGATTGAAAAAGATCAAAACAAATTAGAAACAAGAAATGAGAGTGAACTGGGGCACATTAATCTGTCACAACATCTACAAACCTACTGAAACTCAGTGTTCAAATGCTTCTTATCTTGATCTATTCTCTGTTTATGTGATCCACATTCAAGATCAGGTTAAAATAAGGTCCCTTAAAGCAAATTTAAACTAATTAAGTGGACTTGGAGGTTTCAATTGCCAGACAGATGTTATGCTTCTATTCAACCATCAGGGGAATTTTATGCACCTTTTGAAATTCTGTAAAATAAGTTTTTACTCACTGGGTTTAAGATTTCTAAATTTAAAAAAAGACAGAAAAGGTAATTCAAAGAAGTATCGCGTGATAAGCTACATTCCTGGAGTAATGTAGTAAGGCAGTAATCATCATTAGACACCATACAATAACCTTTTTTTCATGCTATCTATTATGTGATATTTTAACAAGAAATGATACGTTCCCTGGGGGCACTCACTTGGGATTAGTCATAGTGGGATCCTTAGTGAAGGTGAAGTAGTTGGCTATTTTTTTGTCATACGGAAGCCAGCTGTGTGTCCCTATCAACCCGTTGGAACTCACAGTCACCTGGAGAGAGAGAGAGAGAGAGAGAGAGAGAGAGAGAGAGTGGCGTAATATGAAAACAATAAACCTCAACTATTTAAACTAGTTTTAAAGTGTCCATACCAATATGTCTGAGCCCTGGATGATGAAGGAGCGAGCCTGGCTCTTTGGTACCACGGCCTGGACCAGAGGAAGGTCGTCGCTCACCACCTGAGGCACACACACACACACACACACACACACTCGGTTATTTATTAGAAATAAGTAACGAGCTCACGACAGGCCTTAAATGCATTTTAGGAGCCCACCTCCACAAACGGCCGAAGTTTTGTGAGCTGCTCGAAGATATTCAGGGGCACAGTGTCGATGCGGGCCTGCCGTCTGGCTGCGTTCTCAGCTGACATACGGGGAGGGTGAGGCTCCTGGGTGGAGATGGGAATGTAATATAAAACGACTTCTTGTCAAACAGAATGTCACAGAATTCTGTTGACAATTGAATTTGAAAAGTAGCTGTAAGCTACTCAGGGATTCGTACTTTAAGGAGCTGACAGGGTGTCTGCCCAAAATTGCTGATGATGCCTTCCAGGGCCTTACGCTCATTTTCATTGGCAATTGCATCCAGATCTACTGCACCTGCAGACAAGCCAAACAACGAGCAAGAGTGAGTCTCATACAAGAACATGGAATAACACATCATGTGTTTAGCCTAGAAACTGATGTGAAGATTTTTTTTTCACTAATAAGAAAAATGGTTCACTCTTGCCTCACCCTCATAAGTGCAGTAGTAGAAGACATTGAGTGCATTCACTGCCTCTTCTCCTCTCTGCTTGTAACCAAAAATCAAGTCAATCCACTCATGGAGGTGACTGGACACATGTTCACATTCCTGGGGTCAAACAGACAAATTGCTATTATTGTGAATAGTCGTCTTTATATCTTCAAAGACAAATGAGAGCCACTGAGCGTTTTAAGACCGTGGCTGTTTGTGTAGGCCTACCAAGGCTTTCCTGTGTTGCCTGATAAAGTCTTCCCTTGATGTGGCCCAGCTGGGCAGCAGAACATCTGCCACAGGGTCCTGAGATATCTGCAAATATCCCAGGTCAAAGCCTATAGCAAACATAAAGCAAACACAGTTCTTTATACCAGCAATATTGTACATCGGCTGTACATCTCAAAGACAAAGATGATCGGATTAACTCGCTTTAATTTGAACACAGGAATGTGGCTGCTCACCGTTCATGTTCTGCAGGAATTCGGGGAAGTAGAAGAACTCTGGGATGAGCTCTTTGACATCAGCAGGACTCTCCATGCGAGCCTGCCAGGCTGCTGCTACCGAGTGGAACTGTCTGTCTGCACAGTCAAACCTAAACAGCAACAACATTACAATACATGAGACCAGAACATACCAGGAAATCCTATGAAATATCAGGGACTAGTCAGGGCTCCCACCTGCCACTCTGCAGCTGGATATGCAGGGTGGTGAATGGCTCCATGCGGATCATGTAGTGCATTACTCCTGCTGCGTTAGAGTAGTGTGTGCCATAGTGGAATTTGTCGATGGTGCCTGTTGGGTCCTCAAAGCTCTCATATCTAAACAGAAACAAACAACATTATGCAGTTGTCAGGTGGTAATACAGAGCTGCATTTGAGTGCTTGTTATAGATATATGAAAACTGATAACTGTCTTCTGATCTGCAACCCTTTAATAGAAGAAACAATAACTAAATCATCTTGGTAATTAACCACTTACTTTTCTCTGACGGTCTGTGCATGGCGAGAGTTGACCACACCTATGGGTTTGGACAAGTCTCTGAAAACTGCTGGGTCCTCCAGATCCAGCGTGGTAGAAGTGTAGTCAGACAGGACCCAGGGGAACTAAAGACAAAAGCAACACAAAAATATGACTCCTCACATTTAACTGCAATTATGAAATCATAAATACAAAGGTCCTTTACACGATCAGTGAAGATGCAGTGTACTCACCACAGGATACTGTGACAGGTCATTGTAAGTGCGTCCAGCAATGGTGTTCAGCTGCATCAAGTACTCAAAGTTGGAGATTTCTCTGTACACCCATTTCTGTTCAATACATCAACATCAGTGGTCAAACACAATGAGCACAGTTCAGATTATAATAACTCTGCATCATAAAAATAAATACCTGTGTAAGCCCAGATGCCTTCAGTAGCTCTTGGGGGGAACGGGAGCCAAAGTAAAACAGGTTGGGAGGCCGCAGCCCCAGGATCCTGGAGTATACTGTGTTTCGTACCTGAAAAGGCAAACAAAGGCTTTTTTCACATCCCCACATTGTTTAACAAACATCTATTATTTCACTCAGATGAATGAGCAGAAGGAGCTCAATCTGAAGTGAGCATCACCTTCTTCCTGAAGTTGATGAAGTAGTGCGCCTGGTCTATGAAGAAAAGCTCCAGTGCAGATCTTCGCAGGTTGTAGCGCCTCAGATGAACTTCTCTGAGCTGAGACAGAGGTCTCTTAAAATCAAACCCAATTCCTAAAAGAAGATATTCACTTTTGATAGCGCCCTTTGAAGAACAGTGAAAAAGACCAGGTGTCATGTTTGAGAACACACACATTACCTTCCTCTGTCTCTTCTTTCTCACTGCTGCCATCATAGAAGTACAGATGATGTGTGGTAACCTCCAGACGACCCGGAACAACTGCCACAATGGTGATGAGCTCGCAGTCTTCAGACAGAACCAGTTTTTCTTTCTGGTTCTCGTCTTCTCCCTCCACCCTGAAAGTGTCAGACAATTCAGATTATCTGCATTGCATCAGAAAATATCGGGATTTTCATACTGAGTTGGACTGTGTATTCAATGATTTTAAAACATTTTAAAGGCTTATTTGGTGAAAATGGTTTCAAAACCGGTATGCGTGGTGCATGTGAAGTGACTTTTTACAGTGTTTATTGCCCATGGAAGTGCAAATGTCTTGGTAATTGGAGTCTCACTTGTTATCCAGAAAGATGACATCCTCTTCTCCTAACTGATCATCCTCCATGTCACTCACTTTTGCTTCTTTTGCAACAGCCAGTGGGAGGGGTTCAGAGCTACGAGGGCTGTCCGCTCCTGAAAATCACAAAAACCCAAAAGATCTTCAGGGTGGGGTTCTGCTTAAATGACAAAAAGGGAAAGTTTATACTCTGCGGCATACCCATGTTGTCCCTCAGGGCACTGGCCTCAGTGTGAGGATCACAGTTGTAGTTGGGCACCAGTTTGAGTCGCATCTTTGAGTAGGTTTCTGCAGTGGACAGTTTCCATTTCACCTCTGGCTGAACTCTGTCAAAAAAGGGCAAATGAAAAAAATACAAGTGAGCAAGTAACAGTAAAAAGGCGGCATAGTCTCAGACACATGTTTGTTACATCTTTTTGGTGCAACTTACAGCAAAACAGAAGACTTTACACATAAAGTAAAAAGAAATTGCTAGTTGAAAGTCAAAGGTTCTCATACTTGTTGGCCCATGCTCCTCTCTCACTGGTCAAAAGCCTACGGAGGGCTCTCCAGTGTTGCCACACCACCCCCTGCTGGCTGGAGCTCTGCTTCTGCCAACTGAAGTACCTGTTGTTCTCACTTCTGACTCGCTTCAGACAGGGGCCAACAATCACTTCCTGTTTTTACACAGTCACAAATATCAAATTAGTAATCTGACAAGTTCAATCTATATTTTAGCAAGCTGTTATATGACAATGTGAGTATAAATCCTGAAAGTTCTCAACCTGAAACTTCGACTTGCTGTCAGATCGGTCTTTGTCCCGTCTGTAGGCTGTGCTCATCAGGTCATCAAAGCAGGAGTTCCAGAAATTGGACATGATGTCATGGCTCCTCCCAAATGTGTCCAGCTCATACTGCTCCATGGTGGGCTGAACCTAGAGGCAGATTAAAGAGGACACATATAAATATACGGTGTATCCAGTGCTGCACTTGATGGAGAGTCCAGGAGCTTGCTCTTCAATAATACAGGCTAATATGCTAATGGGCCAAAATAATCAAGCTCTTATCCAGCTAATTTGATTACTTGACGACAGTCTGAGGATTGATTGGTTAATCCTGGATGAAGTTATCTTGCATTCACACTTTAAATGAAGTCTAAATAAGTAGAGAAGTGAAAACATGATCAGCATGTGTTTCATTGGCTTTGAGTTCTGATCATGTGATTCATTTACATAAGATAGATGTATTGGGAACCCTCCCAGCATGAACTGGGGCCAGACTGTGATGGCTGATGACTGGGTCAGAGCGTCTCCCACACTACAGGTCTTGGTGGGTGTTCTTGGTCTGCAGTGGTCAGTACCTACCAACAGTGTCTAAGGACAAACAGTGAACCAGTGACAGGGTCATGGATGGTCACTGATGATGAGGTTGATCTACTGTAGATTGAAGTTTAAATTTCATTCGTCCTTTTCAAAAGATTCCACTTTGTTTGAATCTTTGTTAAAAAGGCTGAAAATGAGAAACACTGAACACTGGTCTCTATGAAGAGAAACATTCAGCAGCTACAGTGGTGATGTCACACCCAGAGTGGGGAGGCTGCTGAATTGGTCTAAATATTATCTCTAAGTTGTCTTCACAGCCACAGTTTTCACTCCTTTTACATGTTTTTCACTGGATGGTCGACATTTGTTCTGTTCCCAAACATGACCTATGGAAACGGATTCACAGAAGATGCACAGTGATCTGCAGAGTGACACGAGTGGCGACCGACTGCTGCACTGTCTCCTGTGTACGCGGTATTAGGAAGGTGGTCATAATGTTATGGCAAATATAACAGGCTGATTCTCAGTGCACAAATGTGAAACAGGAATGACCCATTTCACTAACCATTTTTCTTTGCTTATTTATTGTTTTAGAAGATAATTTTGCTTCACTGTCAAAAACCCATTGGCTGTGTTCCTCACTTCTTACATCTTACCATTTTATGTTAAGAACATAAAGTTGAACAAAAATACATACACAGCACATTTATAACAAACACATAAACTATAAATAACCTGCAAACGCACACACATTCAGCTGTACAGTATGTGCCTGGGCCAAGTTTCAAAACTGCTATAGCAGCCAAAGGTATTGCTGGTAATCAAAATAAAACGGATTTATGAGCATGCAATGTTACACAGTGTGAAGATAAATCTGTGCTCAGCCAGTGGTGAGTGTGTCTGTTTGGCACTAGTTCACAAAATATCTCAGCTTCAAGCTCAAGCATAAACTTATCTCTGCCTGAGATACATTGAAGGCGGCCTGTTCTTTCTAAATTGGTGATAGCATTTTTCTAAAGTTTATACTGTATTTCTTTGCCACTGAGTGGGAGGTAACTGGTCAAAGCAGGAGGCAAGACTGCAAATATCCAGTGCTGCACACTAAGATGACGAAGAACAGATCCAGGAATATCTGAGAGTGGATGTTCATTATAGATATTTTGTTATACTGGACTGTGAGACTGGAGAGGAGGCTCTCCAGACTCCCTAAAAGGACAAATGACACCTATTTTTAAATACACGCTGTGGGTCAAAACACTGACCTGCTGCTGGTAAAACTCCTTCCACTCTAGTTTGCGAGAGTAAGCCTTCAGGTCCTGGGCGAACGTGGCACTACCATTGGTAATGGGCAGGTTGGGCATGAGGTTCTGGAGGGAGACGGGGTCGGCATGCTGGTCCAGTAGAGTTCGCACAATGGGCACCAGCTGGGAGAACGTCTCTGGTTCTCCACAGTTGGTGTCATCCATTACACCTTCTGGCCACAGGGGGGTGCCCAGCTTCCCCAGGAGGAAGCACACCTCCTCCCAGCTCAGACACAGCACAGTCTGGAGCAGGCTGTGGAGCTTCACGCAGGCCATCACGCACACCTGAAGAGGAGATCAGTTGCAACTGAGAGCCTATCTCCTCATTTCATATAAAAAATACAATAAAATATATATATGTCACTTATTTTTCTCAGTCCTTGCTAAGATTTACATCGGGGGTTCTTTGTCAAGATGGATTTAATCAGTGATGGTATGACTAGAGTAGAGTAGAGTAGAGTAGAGTAGAGTAGAGCAGAGTAGATACTATATTGATCCCACAGTGGGGAAATTTGTGTTACAGCAGCAATAGAGAACAACCAACATAATGCCATAAGAACAGACTATTAGTATATATTGTATTATTAGACTGTTAACGCTGATGAATTCATTCTACAAGCAAATTTTACTCCAGTATGTCATAGAGGTAAACTGAACTTGTTACATACTTGTCATTGGTTTATTCTTCGCCAACTCATTACATTTTAAAAACCAATTAAATGTTTTGCAAGACGAACCTCAATCTGCAAACTAAGTAGCTGTCAGATATTGTTTGTTGTTGTTTTTATTGACCCCAAGAATACTAGCAACCACAATGTGGAAGCTAATAGGGAATCCAAATAAATAATAAAGAATAAATAAATCTAACAAAGTAAAAAGTACAATATCTCACTGAAATGTCGACAGGAGAAGTATAAAGTAGCAGAAAAGTCCCTCAAAACTGTACAGTGCTTGAGTAAATGTATTTTCCAGTTTTCCAATTATGTAGGAATTTCTTTTATGCATCAGCTTGTATTGTACATTCACTCAACTAGAGTAGCTCCTACAGAACACTCCCCAAGAGGACTGACTGCAATGTTTTGTTTTGTTTTTGTAAAAGAAGCCCACACAAGGCTTGGTATTTCTAAACTGGTTTTTGTCTAAATGCACTTAACAAGCTAAATAAATATTGCAACCCCTTTAAATGCATTCAACCTTACAGCTGTTTGGGTTGTGAAATACATGAATAGTGCAAACTATTTTACATTTATGGCTGGGGTACGGGACAAACAAGCTGTGGGTGCAGCTGACCTGAGAGTGCTGCTGTTGGATATATCCGGTGATGATACGCAGGCCGATCTGAGCCATTTCCTTCAGTTCAGTGTTCCCGGGGCTGCCAGGGGTGCTGTGCCATGCCTTCAACCTGTCCAGCAGGTTCATCACCCCTTCAAAGATCTGTAGTACAATAAAGGCTGTCAACAAGGGACTCAACCTGTTTCCACACCTTGCACCATCTACAATAACCAAACCTGACACTCATTATGTACAACTTAACCTTTAAAGGTGATTCAGGTGCTACCTGCATCCAAGCCTGACTCTCCACCCTGCAGTAACTAAGGCAGAAGAATTTCCCCGATGTTAAACATAGTAACTGACTACGCCCAGCTGTCGCCACTTTGGAAAATGTAATGACCTGTGTTACTGATGGCTTTAACATTAACATAATTAATATTCCTTTACTTATCTAATGTTGCAGCCAACAAAATTTCATCACGTCCTGGCATTCAAACACTTAATGTTTCTTATTCATTTCATTTATGACTGTTATCATTAAATATTACATTATTAAACTAATTATTTTCTTAAAGATTTTAACATTATTGTTTGTTTTAACAGTATTGTTGTGCATTTCTTGGACATCGACATCCTTAAGGTTCTTCACAGATCGTTTCACATCGTGCACCACAAGCTGAGTCACTTCAAAAGTCTGGCAAAAGGCACATTAATATGGATCACAAAATTAAAGTTGATTGTTGCTCTAAGGCCTGGACATTTGAAATTCTCCTGGTGCTGAGTACAGTATTTAAAGAGAGCAAGCTGTAACACACAGGTTTGTGATTCACTAGACCCAACAAACCCACTGAGTTTGGTGAGGAGATAGTATTTCCAAAATTAGACACCTTTGGAATTATTCTTATTTTCTGTCTTGCTGAGAGTGATATGAAATGACTGGTCTCATTTTCATTCATGTACAGTGAATATAAGACTACAACCATCGGCGGGTTAGCTCAGCTTAGCATAAAACCTGGAAACAGCTGGATTTGTCAAATAGCAACAAAATCCATGTTATTCTTGGTTGTGTTGGTTTTACAGGGTTTTATGTGCTGGACTGTTCCTTGGGTTGTCTGGTAACCACCTGCAGAGCTGGGTTAGCCGTTTCCCTGTCTTTGTGTTAAGCTAAGCTAAGCTAACCAGTTTCTGGCTGCAGCTTCATATCTAACAGACAGTGGGATCAATCTTCTCATCTGAATATTAGAGACAAAATGAACAGGAGTATTAACAAAAATCTTTCATACAACATCATAGATTAAAATAATTACAGTAGCATATTTGATTTAAATATCCCTTTAATTTTGAAATTAATTTGAATTTTAATCAGTTATTTCTTGCTGCATTGTACATGAACAAGATATGTTTTGAAGGCAAGAGCATTTGGACTAAATAAATACAAGTGAAACATCACAGCTTGAGATTATTTGAGCTTCAGCTAAGCAAAGTGTTATTATACTCAGACCTTGTCTGGGAGGGAATGATAAGTTCTGGCCTTATTTCCATAACTGACTCTGCTGTTTTCACAGTCAACCAACCTTTATAAAGATGGAGAGTAGACCATCTTAAACAGTAACAGAATCACCAAAAGGGGTACATACTGTACAGTATATGTAAGATGGGGTATGTGATATACCTTTTCACTCCACAGAGTGTGGTTGTCTGTGCCCTCGGCAAACAGAAAGTCCTGCAGGAGCCTGAGGAGTCGAACCAGACTGGGACAGAAAGGCAGAGTCACTCCCTGGGCGTCCCTCAGGTCTGACAACGACGACTCCAGCATCATCTCCAGCAAACTAGCACACAGTTTGACTTTGAATACATCACATGATAATATTTCTGGATATTTAGACATGTTTTGCCAGGATACATAAATCTGAAATCACCGTCACTGACCTGCGTTTGATGTCATCAGGGGGGCGCACCAGTTGGCAGGAGGACCCCAGTTTAGTGAGAACAGAAAAGACCTGTCCTCTCTCTCTCCACACCACATCCTCATTCCCCTCAGCCCCGCTGCCGGTCCACAGCACGGAGAAGATGATGTTAGTTAGAAGGTTACAGAGCTCCTCCTCTGGGGTCTGCTGTAACATAAAAACACTCAGTCCCAGTCTCATGCAGACAAGAAGTAAAACAACACAAATATATAAATAAAAGACTCCAAAATTATGAAACTCTGACCTAAGAAAGCATCATACCTGTGGATTGGACGTATTGGAGATTGTGTCTCCAGTTGGAGGGTCTGTCCCATAGCTGGTGTCATCCAGTATGTTGGAAAGACTGGAGCTCTTCCTGGGTCTGAGCAGTGGAAATGGTTTGCAATGTTCTAGAGGAGATGGTGTGTTTGTCAGACTGCCTGCAGGAGTGGGTGTGCCAGTCTCTCCCATCACTCCTAGCTCCAAATCTAAAGGCAATGTACCAAAGGGAGAGAGCGGCTGGTAATCTCTCACCTCTGCAGTATTTCCAAATGCAGTCTCCAATGCAGTCGTGAAATCGACTGGATTGGAGATGGAGGATGAGTGGCTCCCCTGGTCAACTGAATCAAACGACTTGAAATGAGGGGAGCCAGAGAAGTTTTCCAGCTGGCCTCCACCACCACTGGGAGGGGACTGAGATACGTCAGAAAATCCTTCAGAGATGTCCCGCTGTCCACGTTCATCCTCCTCCTCCTCATCCTCCATGTCCTGAGAGTTGCGGTAGGTCAGGAAGATGTCGTTTTGCACATCCTCTATGAGCACAGACTGATCCCTGCGCAGCGGCGGTCGGAAGTTCTGTTCCAAGGAGCTATTGTTGCTGGCAGTGTGGGACTCATAGGACTCCTTCACGTAGAGTTTGGTGAGAACATCCTGCCAGCTAGGCTGCTTAGCGAGCTGCTTCACATAATCCTCATTGGAGTAGATCAGATGAAAGAGCTGCGGTCATATTAGAGAGAAATAGATGGAGAGCTTGTTCTCACTACCACTTAGAATGAAACTTGGCAGTTTTTAAATGTCATGAGCAGACTGACCTTGCGACAGACATCCAAACGGACAGTGAGCTCAGCTCGATGTGACAGACAGACCACAGCTAGGAGGTCTCTGAAGTTTGGGCTGGCATCTGTGGGGTGGCAGCAGCAACTTAGTTTGTTTTTTTTTAAAGTCAATGAAAACTTAGTTTTTACTCAGCCTTCTACTTTAAGTGACTGGATCCTTTTTAAATCTACTTATTATCTTTTAATATAAGAATAAAACCGGTATGAAATATTGAAAGATATGAAATGTGTGTATTTATGCTACATGCATCAGTGTGAGCTCATGGAAATTACTTCATTTCATGGTATTAAAAATTTCCTCTGAAATATTTTATCATTTGGTACTAAGACTGGTAAGACATGCATTATTTATTTATTCTTGAAAATTCTTCACTTGTCTGCCTGCCTGCAGACAGGTTTGTTTGTTTTTTTTTTGGCATGTGCTTGTATTTGACATACTGTAGCTTGTTCCAGGAAAGGACCATGGAAATGATTAGGAAATTAACAGCAGATGAAGAGATGGGCAGATATAAGTAAGGATGGTCATCTTTCTAAATTTTGATTGTAGATTTTTAAGTGTTAAAAGAGAAAGATTTAATATTTGAAACAGGTGTTTTAATACTCACAGTATAAAGGTCATTTTAAGTTTATTAGACCAAAGGAAAGGGCTTATTTCATTATTACCTGTAGCAAGGACCTGCTCGTACAGACAGCGCACAATGGTCATAGTGACAGGAATGTCTTCAAGCAAACACACCAGGCCACGGTAGCCAAAATCCTTCAGCTTAACTCGCTGCTTGTTGCGCTCGGACACTCGCTCACTCTTGAGGATTTTGTACAAAACCTGCAACGCCACAAGGAAACTGTGACTTTACTTTATCTGTTTGGATAATATCAAATCAAATGTAAGTTGGCAGTACAAGACAAATATCTGTCAAGACATAAAGTATGTCAAGAAGAGTTCCAGTTTTTCCCACCCTGAACACCCTCTCTCTGGCCTTGTCTCCGAAACGTGGAGTGAGCAGCAAACTGTACAGCTGCTCCACGCCCCATTCCAGCAGCACGGCCTGCACCTGTTCACGGGGAGGGCTGCTCCTCAACAGCTCATACAGCACATCCAAAGCCCTCACTACCTGATTGGAAGAAGAATGTAAAAAGAGCAAAAAAGAAGTTTAGATGATCAGGGAGAGTCCGTTTGGGCACAGTGAAAGTGAAATATCAGGCTGAAAGGGTCAGGTGATAGCAAAATTAAACTTGAAATTAAAATTAAATGAAACGCAGATAACACATGAGTGTTACCTGCTGTTCTTCTCCTACAGAGATAATGTAGGTGAGGACACTGTGGAGCTCCTCTTGTGTTGGAGACTTGAGAAAGTCTTTCAGCAACACGAACAGAGAGGTCTGAATTGTTTGCTTCTCATCAGATAGAGGGCTACCATCTTTCTCCAGGCTATGTCCAAGATAGAGTACAGAAACAATCAGTCAAACACTGAACTGCAGTTTCAATTAAATCAGCTCAGAATTTTCTTAATATACAGTATAAGTAGAGTACTGGACATCTGCTTCTTAATGTGGATGTCAAAGGTTCACCTGTAGTACATCCGAATGGTGTCCAGAATGTACTGAACCCCATATTTCCGCTTCACGCGCTGCTTGCCTTTGCTGATCACAGATGCCAGGTACTGCACATGGGCTTTGGAAGACAAGGAATTCTTTTTTTAATCACCTTTCAGGTTGACATTTAGAAATGTCAAACCAATATGCAGGGTTGTACCAAAGCAATAATTTACAAAGCAGGGTACTGAAGGGCAGCTTGAGACACAGATTCACTTTTAATCATTGCCACAACTAAAACCTGAAACACTGATGTATTCCATCTCTGCTCTAAGGTGCTTTTAGCCTCCCCTTGTTCCTTTCAGTCTTGGCATGCATATGCATATAAAAGGGACACAAACAGCTTCAGCAGACATGAAAAGGTTCACAGGTGTGTTACTAGACATCACGAGAGCTCCTTGTGCCTTACCCAGACAAACAGCAAAATGGCTTCTGGTCCAGACACGGAAATCAAAGAGCAGGTGCTGGTAGAGCTGCTGTAGAAGTCGACTGTTGCCCTCATTAAAAACCTGCTCAATCAGCAGCTGACATGCTATTAAAACGTTCATGTCCATCATCGTGCCTGGAACCTGCAGGTTAGGAAACCAAGAGGAGGAGTGTTCAAGTGTGTTTGTGTCTGAGGATGTTTCCATTTCTTTGGATTTATTTTGTACAAGTGTTGTAGCATCTCTTTATAGTAACACATAGAGGCTGAAGAGGTGTTACACTTAGTCAAGTGCACACACTACAAGTATTTGTGTACTCTGTACTGTACAGCTGATAAGGGCTAGATATACTTTGTGCATACCCTCATGCGTACACAGACACAGACAGGTATGCCTACATTTTCGAAGTACTGTGGTACATGTGCAGTCATCGATTTTGCTGTGGTGACTGTTTGTTTACACAGTCCTGATGTTTGGCCTGCACGTGGACTTTTGCACAGAGTCCGCACAGACCCTCGTGGACCTGGGATAATGAAAATTACTTCACTCGACCAAAGCGGACATGCGGATGCGCAAAGAATGAATAGCCCCGATTCAGTTAATCAATCAAACCATTTTGTTTCATTAATTTTCAAGAAAAAGCTAAAAATCATTTCCAGCTCCTACAATATGGAAGTTCCTCATTTTCCTACTGTAAATATAATATTTTGTGTAAACCAGCAAATAATAATGCAGAACGGCTGCATGCTCATCCATCCACCAAAGTGCCGAGCTGGAGCAGGACAATAACACAATGCTGGAATTCCTACTGCTTTCCTAATACATTTGGGTTTTGGATGTTGATGTCACCTTGAACTCTTTTTTTACTATTGTTCTAATGTTTTATAGAATAAAAGACTCATCAATTTACTAAGAAAAAATTCAGCAAATAATTATAAAAACAACTGTTAGCTGCAGCCCTCGAGTACTACATAAGCTGGCAACCTCGTATGATTAATAGGACATACAGTAGTTTTCTGACAGGATGCTCCACCTTAATGCTCCACCTTAATGCTCCACCTTAACACCATATATTTCAACATATCCTGCCACACAACCAGCATGTCTGTGCTGCTCCAGTGCAAAATCTGATTGGCTACAGCAATCAAAGATTCACACCTATGAATAAAGTATGACTATGTAAAGTTCTGAACCCAAACATACAGCATGTTTTCATAAATCTGAAGAAATCATTTGCTCTACAAACGCCTTACTGAATGAGGTCTACTGGGCTCATCACTGGTCTTTGCTTCCCATTTTACCTAAATTAAAATCTGAAAGACTCTAGTGTTCATCACAAGGCAATAAAAGAATCAAATACAGTTGTCTACATCACTGTGTACATACTATACTGTATTTGCAGCTGTGTCATTAATTTCAAATATTAGCTGTTAACTTTTTTGTTCACAAATTACATAAAGAGCAAAAAGCTAACAAAATAACTTGTCAGGTTTGCCTGGCTGCACCTGCCTCTCTCACATCCCTCACCTTGTTTTCTTTTCGGGTCCTGACTACACCACCTTCCACACCTGCTCCACACCCCTTGATTATCACCAGCTGCACTTCATTAGTCTTTCTCACTTACCACTCCCTTGCCAGTTTGTTGGGCCACTGTTGTTATTTTCCCTTTTGACCAAGTATCTATTGCAATCTTGTATATTTTTCCCTCTCGTCCCTACCGCCCTGTTTCCTCCTCCACGGACAGCCATCTCCGGACCTGGGCTCTACTCCACCCTCCCAGTATACACCAGCCAGGTCGATGCACAGTCACCCGATTCCATCTGCTCATCGCCTGCTTGTTTTCTCTAGCTTCTCAGTAACCTCCATTCTCCACCGACCAGCTCAGGGGTGACCCCAGCGACGCAGCTAGGCCCTCATCATCACTGCATGGAGCTGACATGTGTTGCTGATCGGCACCGGGTTTCTCTAGTTTTCATATTCCTGTTTATCTTATGTTTCACTGCACTGTATATAGACTGTTGAGCACCATTAAATTACTGATTGCACTGAAGTCAGCTATCTGGGTCCACCCTTTCTTGACTCAATCACCTTTCCGTGTGTGAGCCGTCCAGAAATAACTAGCTACGCTGAGACCCACCAAGCAGTTTAAAAACTAACAAGTATCAAAAATATTAAATATTACTCCAAGAACTGACAACAGGAGTGACAACAGTTAATCCATGTCTATTATGTCATTCTCCATTTGGTTTTACTCTAAATATAATTCTCCTGCACACATCAGTTTCAAACAATGGATTTTGAAGCTGATATCTTTTGTTCTCATTCCGAAAATAATCTAGCAAAATCTACATAAAATCCCCCTGACATGCATGTGATACTGTCATTCTAGAAGAACCACTGCTGTTTCCACACCATACCCATTTATTACACACCGATTACACCACAGTAGTACAGTGGACTGGTCAAGCATTCACTTTTATATGCTAATCTGTTCTCCTCACAGTTAATGTGTTGGGGCAAACTGGCTGGAGGGGCACTTACTTTGCTGAGCATGGCTCCTATGATGCTCGGGCCATGACAGTGCAGCCGGCTCATGCAGTTTATTTTTAGTCTGCTCTCTGTGGAGAAAAAAATAGGGCAATATCACTGTTAAGATTTCCTGTGTTACCCACACTTGTATTTTATGCATTACTAAACACATTATTGATGTTATTGTATCTCTGGATGAGTCATAAGTGAGGGTACTTGTCTCATTTATAACAGGGCTGGTTTTTTAAATGTCAGAATTTACGCAAACTGAACTGCAATTCGTCTAGCATGTCACGACTCGCTATACCTATGCTAGTTCTGGCTTTGAACCTATAGTATTACCACTGATTTCACAATGTTTGTCTGATGTGCCTGTTGACTTCCTGTTTGTTCTTGTATCATGCAATGTTTGTGGAGTCTGATTCTGTGAGCTGAACATTTAGGATTACAGCTGAACAATGGAGCCAGTAACAGCCACAGATGTACCTTCCCCAAAAGCACAGACGAAAACTTATTTATGGTACTTAAGGTTCATTTACACTAATTACAAACAAAAGCATAATGTTTTCTGACCTACATACATCTAATGTATCTATCTGTGTTGAGCATTTTGTTTGATTTGCTCAGATTTTGAAATACCCAGCCCTGAGATTTCTATTTACACCAAAATGCCACTGAGGTGAACGGTCTTTCAAGAACAGACCACTGAAAAATTACATTTAAAAATTTCAACAGCAACTTCCCTTTGTAGAAATTGCTGTTAATCCTCTATATATGTAGATGAAGACAAGTTTGAGAAGTAGATTTCAAACCATGGGCAAACAAAACTGGATATTACAAGTGATAAGAAAATTTGAAAGAAAATTATCTTTTTGTAATCTGGGTGAACAGTTCCATTCATGAACACACCTACATCAAACACAGAGTGTAGGAAAAAACATTAATCACTGTGAATATCTAAACCAAACATGAACTGACCTGCAGACTTGTTCAGTGGCAGCAGCATGGCAGCGGGGCCTCTTGCGGATGTGAGCTCTGGTCCTAACAGGTCTGAGGCTTCCTGACCACCATTATACACCTGCTCGGCCTCGCTCGCCTGCTCGAGCAGGGGAAGCAAAACACCTATGCCTCCCACCACATTCACAACATCCTGCAGTGGGAAAGAAATACACATCGTGTTTTATCACTTTAAACAAAAGCCCTGGTTAGATCAGAAATGGAATTATGAATGGAGACAAATAAAATATAGATAATGGCAAAAAAACTCCTGTGAAAACAGTTTAAATTGACTCAGTAGCATTACAATGCATTTTCAGCAGAGTATATAGGTCATAAGCAGACAGCACGGAGATACATGATGACATATTTCAGTCCTCACTCTGTTGCATTAATGATAATAATGAAATGTCAAAAGGTTTCATATCTAACCTTGATGTCCCAGTTCACTACTCTGTGTCCTGTCAGTCTGCCATCATATTGGTGATTGGGAGACAGATCCAGGCATATCTGGCTCTTAAAGGCCTGAAGAACACACATATATATACATGTAAACAAGAATAGTTTACTGATATTACTTAGAATTCACATAATAATAGCCCAGTAACACAATACATTTCCCGAGTGTCACCTGTGGAGTGTAGTAAAGCAGAAGTTTGCTGTTGAGATCAGCTGACTCTCCATCCACTTTGAATAAGGACACGTGATTGGGGCCTGTGATGGAGAGCAGAAAGCAATGGAGGTCAACACTATTTTATGTGAGAAAATGCTCCTGTTTTCGATGTATGCAGGAGTTTTTTTTTCCAACTGTTTGCCCATGGTGATTTTCTTTACTACTAGTTTTCTGTGAATTTGATTGACTGTTAAATTTAATCAAATGCTGAAATATTTAACTGCTCAAGTCGTATAAATGTCTACAACAATTATAGCAAATTATAGTGTGGCCTACCTGCAGCATATAGATCTCGTGTGTGGGTTGGCTGCAGAACATCATGGCAGATGAAGGCCGTGCCTAAGAGACCATCCAGTGATGTGGGTGTTCCCCACTCTGTGTCCTGCAGTCCTGCTGGGATGGTGTGCACAGAAGAGTCGCTCATAGGTCCCCAACGGCCTCCTGACAAAGTTGCTGGAAAGGACCGGGAACGGTTGATGGGGGGGGCATGGGGTGGGAAGGCAAACTCGGACGGTGGTTTGGAGAACGTTGTCGGGGGCAGGTTAGGGGAGGTGGTGGTGGTAGTGGTCCGGTGGCCTGCAGAGCCGATGCAGCAGGAGGTAAAAGACTTCAGGATCAGGTTCAGGTGGAGTAGAAACAGAGGAAGTTAGATGGAGGGGAACAACATACCGATAGTGATAATACATAAGATACTAGTTTCAGTCACCTCACTGAATGACGGAAAGCGAAGCTGAGCAGTTTTACGCTGCTCTCCATCAATATAGATGGTCACAAGGTTCTGACCAAATGGGCGACGACCCGGGATGTGGACTATTGCCACTGAATGCTGTGATAAGAATGACATTAATGAGCACACAAATGCTGGTCAACACTGGAATAAACTAATTTTATACTTGTAGTTTGGAGCTTACAGAAAGGTACCTTTCTGTATTAAGAAAAGCAGTCATACAGTCACAGTTCACAGCTTTAAAGAGTTAAACATACTGACAAACATCTAGAGCAGTGAGATTGATTCTTCACATCCTTTCAGCGTCAATGTGAGGGAGATGCACAGACAGATGGAATGGAGAACAGTGGAAGCTAAGATTAAAATCTAGCTTGTTGCTATTTATGCATGATACAGCTTATAAAAATATACCATAATTTTTTGCTAATTTGTCAGTGTGTACAGATTTTCCTCACAGGAAATATATAGACGTTCGTCTGCATGGAATCAGCTTCCATCAGTAGGTCAGGAAATAAATAGTAAACATATCTGTAAAAAACTATTGAAGCAATATTTTATTTTCTCAATAGACAATGAAATTAATATAATGTTAATCTTTAATTTGTTAATAGGCTATATGTTTTAAAGTTAGACATTTTAAGGTGTATCATTATTTTGTTTATTTGTAAGGGTGTAAATGTTTGTATTAATGTAAAAGCTATTAGAGATTGAATAATCATTTTGATTTGTGTACTGAATGTTTTAATTGTGATTTTGAGGTTTCATTTATTTTTGTAATTTGTTTTAACTAGACCGCAGGAAGACCAGCTTCCTCAGTTGGAAGCTAATGGGGTACCCAGTGATACAATACAATAATAAACATGTCTAGGTACAGTACTTCTCATGTGGGACACTCCTCAGTTTTCCTTTAAGAATAAATGTTACAGGCCCAGGCAACACCATTTAGAAAAATGATGTGTGATTTTCTAATTTGTCAAATCTATTTTTATTTTAAACAGGCTAAATAAGGACAAGTCTTGGCCAAAATCCTGGCTGCACTACACAGTATGTGTCCGCACTCACCCAGCGTGAGTCAGCTAGCGGGTGCTCTGGCAGAGCGACAGCCATGTAGTCTTTCTTAGTGCAGACGGCCACCACCAGCA
The DNA here is from genome assembly GCF_001952655.1 of Monopterus albus. Taxonomy (NCBI): domain Eukaryota; kingdom Metazoa; phylum Chordata; class Actinopteri; order Synbranchiformes; family Synbranchidae; genus Monopterus; species Monopterus albus. Next base: position 3,246,990 of record NW_018128007.1, on the reverse strand, counting down.
CACCCTCCATGGTGAAGAAGGCTTCTAGCCCAGTTCCACTAGCTGTGAAAAAACTTTAGAGAAAGAAAAGAATTTCACTATAAAGCCATACATATAACAGAACCTAATTCTCACATTGCGTGTTCCTTTACCTGTAGAGTTGCTTCCTGCGTGGCCCTTTTCCCATGTCATGCTGAGCTCCTGTGCCAGAGTTGGCAGGAGGTTTAGGGTTGTTAGAGAACTCTGAATGACAAGAGGGGAACTCCATGTTGAGACAGAGCCAAGCATGAAAGGCAAACCCGCTGCCTGGCCAGCGTTGGATTGTGGGCACCATAATACCTGCCATGGGGGGTGTAAGATCAAAGTACTGCAGGGCACTATCCCGGCCTACTCTGGCTGCCATGGCCGAGAGCACTCGGATCATGCGAGTGCAGTATGGGTGCACCTTCCATGTCGCTGCACCACTGTCCTGATCCACCCTCAGCAGTCTGAGGAGGCTCTTCAGTTCCTCTGGTCTCAGACACAGGGAGCCCAGGTGCTGCAGGAGGCCCAGCAGGGCATCTGCACACTGCCTGTCCAGACACTGGGGTTGGGAGAGCACCTGCAGCAGAGCTCCAACCATGCCTACCTCCACAGCCACGGTGCAACAAGACAAGGAGCCACGACAGACCATAGCCAGCCACTGGGCTACCAGCATCTGAAGGTCCCTCTGACCCGACATGTCGGGCAGCCACTGCAGGAGCAGCAGCAAAGGCTGGTCATTACTAATGCCAAGGTGATGAGCGTGGGCATGCTGACCTTCCACTGCCTGAAGACACAGCAGGACAGAAGCAGAGAAGGCAGAGAATGAAAGTAAGATATAAACACTGTCACATGACAAGGCAACTTCAGCTTAAGGAGCACTACTACAACTTAAATAGGAACAAGGTCATCAATAAGAGCAAACTGGCTTGCACTGTCTCTGCACTCAATGGGGATAATAAAGGAATGTGCATTTCACCATGTTCATCAGCTCCTGCAGCAGCCTTTTGGTGGGTTGACCTTGACTCTTCAGCACATCAAACAGCTGGGAGTAGCCAATCCTCTCCTTGAAAACCTCCTGAGGGGCAAGGAGAGAGAAATAGGCTAGACAAAGCTGCTTCACAGAGTATAATTTGTTGGCACACTTTCATACTTCAGAAGGGAATACAATGAGATTTCTTAAATGAGCAGAAAACAGCTTTCTTTATTAGGCACACTGAAGGCACTGTAGCTTGATAATTCATGTATAAAAGAATGAAAGGTATAGGTTGTGACTATAAAAGATCACAGAAGGCCTCACCTTGGCAGAGGGTGAGCTACTCATTATAGCCGTGAGGACTTCTAGTGCATGAACCGTAATACTGTCTGATCCTTTCTCCCAAACCTGCATCAAAATAATGAGATACAGTTGATTACGGCATTACAGAGCGAAAAAGGTGCATCATTGTGAGTTGATACCAAAAGCCTGAAAACTGAACACAAGGAAAGAAAGCAGGTCAATTTTGAACAAATCTTTCATTTGATGAAAGCAGGAATTTTGTTCCAGTTATCTATGAAGTGCATGAGGCAGTACAGTTTTTTTTTCTACACCAAAATGATTGAAGCAGACTGGGTCAAAGTAAATGAACTGCTGTACCAGTCACCAAACAGTTGCCTCTTTGTTAATTTCTGATTACATTACAGCATGCAAAACCCAAAGACAATCGCCAAAAAAGACTGAGGACACCCCCAACTACTGCTGGAAATTAAGCAACATCAAACTCCAGGACACAAGTCAGGTTTTTCATACAAGGACAACCAGTCACACGACAGAACAACCAAAATACGAGGAAAAGACACGCACTGAAAAACAACCATTTCATGCACCGTGTAAAACACCACATGCATTTCTTGCCAAGTGTTGTCAACAGGGAATTCAGCCTCTAACAGTGAATGTGGTATAAATAAACACTGCCACATGAGCGAAGATGATTCCTCCATCTGATAATCTGTATCTTAACAAAGCTAACAGCAGATTGTCCTTAAATGTATTCGAAGTTGGATTCAAGCGGAGCAAACGGTGGCCACAAAAGCAATAAATGACATGTAACATAGGTTTTCAGGAGATTTGCATTGCAATGGGACAGATACAACAGATGAAATGGAAATCCAGATGACAATCATAGCCTCGCTACCTTCTTTATTTACAAATGAGTGTAAGCCAGACTTCCTGCCCGAAGCTTCCTGTTTAAATAGCTCAGACAAGTGGGAGGGAAAGTACCTGGTCCACTTCGACCTCTGTGAGTACCTCTGTAGTGAGGTCACACACAACCTCACGCTCTGGTCTGTGCCTGTTGCTTTGAAAGAGCTACAGGACACACACACATACACACAACAGACAAACACAGACAGTTAAACAACATGTCATCTGTGAGAGTTTCAGTACAGGTTTGATCCTGGTCCCTCTACAGCTGCAGCAGGCTACATGTGTCCTAAGCATGGAAGCAAAATGTCAACTTGAATTTTTTGTAACATGTCACACTGACCAAATACAAGGGGAAATCGACACAACATAAATACAAGAGGTGACAGACTGAGTGGGAGGAACAACAGATATGAAGAGACGATAGAGCAGACAGACACATTTTAGAGGCACAGGGGTCGCGGCTCTGACCTTGCTGTTCTGGATGAGCCTGAGGATGTGTTCAAAGCAGTTGCTGTTGAGGAAGACAGCCTGCAGGACTGGTCTGTCAGGGCACTGCAGGATCTCAGGAACAGCAGCTAAAATTAACAAGTCAGATGTTGATTCATCTTATTTATCACATACAGAAGGAATCAATGATTTCTCCTCCATACTGACTGAGAAAGAGAGAGAGAAAAGAATGCTTTATACTCAGCTAGAGACCTACTGGAAATGCTCTTACTTAGCATTTGGCTCTGCAGCAAAATCAGACTGTCTTCCCAGCTCTTCCTGTCCTGCTGCTCACTGCTAAGTGGACGGTTCCAGTTGAGGAGCTGGAAGTAGCTCTCCAATATGGTCCTGATCTCCACCTGCCTCTCTGCAGGGCTGCTGGAATGCAGGAGGTGGATCATAGCGGTCAAACACTGCAAGGTTATCCTTGGGAGCATCGTGTCCTTGGGTTGAGAGGAGGTCCGGCAGCACCATGCTCGCAGAACAGAGAACAGGTCCTCAACAGAGTGAGGGGTGATGGAGAGAAGGCCGTTCTTCTGAAAAATACAAATTTAATTTACACTTGCAGTGTGTGCTGAGACAGCAGTATAATAACTGACAAAGAGGACAGCTCAGGCAGCAGACCTTTCCTCCGCTGATGACAGCACCCTGGAGATGAACCACTCGGAGTGTGAGGAGCTCTGGGATCTTCTCACTGTCTTGTAGACTTTCTGTGATCATGTAGTCAAACAAGAGGCAATGTTACACAAGACCACCTACTACTTAACCACAACAGACATTGACTGTCCTGTCAATATATTAAGTACACATTTATTGCTTCTCTTGGTTGTTTTTTTCTTCTTCTATAAGCTAATGCATACTGGGACTGCCTCCGGCTCCATGCTACTATGAAAAAGATACCCTTGTGCAAAAAATGACTAACAAAAAATTAAATATAAATTGTAAAAAGCATGTGGTACATTGGCTTAGCAAAATTCTCTTGCAAAGCCACCACTGTCATTCAAGGTTACATCAAACAGAGAAGCCTAAACCCTACTAACTGGCCAGGCATTGCACAATTAGCTCATTTCCAATTAAAGCACATATAATGAAATAATCCTCCTAAAATCTGAACATACTGAAACTTGCCCAGGCTAAGATTTCCCACATGGCTCGCAGATTAGTGCTTGCTAATCAAATGGGTTTCTATAATTAGAAATACTTAGACTCTGGTGATTGGAACTCGACAACTGGACTCTAAAAATACTGATTGGGTGAACTGACAAGAAAATTTTTCAATATAAAAACATATTTCTGACAAAAACAAAAAAAAAAAGGACACCGTTTTCAAGTCAAAGATGACAGATCTAAGCCATGCCTGGGCAGCAGCAGATGGATTCTTGTGGTACGTGAGGTCTGACAGAGCTCAGACAAAGGGAGTGTCTCACCGTGGAAGAAAGCAGGCAGCTCCTCTGGCAAGGCCAGCGGGGAGAACTTATACTTGTTCCTCTCCAGCAAACTCACCTCCTCCCTGCAACAGACAAAGCCTTGCGTCACTACACTCCTACTCACATCACACCTAGTCACTGTGTGACTACTACTAATACTACTGGCACTAATGACATTTGACTTCACAGCTTAGAGAAAACAAGATGAGGCGTTATGCATCACAAAGGACTGAGCAAGATGTTAAATGCGTATGATAAGTCCTTTGGTCTTTGTGCAACTAAAGACAAACTCCCACACAGTAATGCAGGCAGTCTCCAGCGTAATGCAACACATATTTACCCTGCCAGGCGTCTCCTCCACGTCTGATAAGGGTCAAACAGACTTTCACATAGCACAAGTCCATACTGCACAACCAACTGCAGAGACGACTGCTCCCCTGCTCCCTGCTTTAGCTGCTCGAAACACAAGTTGGGAGACACATTCGTCTGTAACTCATCCTCAGCACACAGATATCTGTCTTTAAAATCCTTTTAACATGCAACAAATATAATATAACACATTCCAGTGCAATGAATAGAAGGATAGCTACACACCCAGTTCTCTTTTCAGTAAAAACTAGTTCTGTTACTTCTGTATGAGGATGTCACATTATAAACAGAATCAGTTCTGTGCAGGTTTCCTGTCTCTGCACTAAATAACATCGCCATGCATGATATACTGAGCATGGTGTGGACCCAGGCGCCTTCCTACTGTAGATCACTGTAGCCTGTGTCCTGTTTAAAACACAATTATTAATGGCCTTACCTGGCTCAAACAGAAATTCAAAAGCTTGATAGTTTCAAAAACAAAACCAGGGGTCTTCTCTGGGTCAATGTTCCCCATATTCCTAGAAGTAGAAGGAAATCCATGCTCAGTAAGGACAGGTAGGGCAACAGTGCTCACAATTTTGCACATAGCATGTTGGATCCTCACCTGCAGACAATGATGAAGAACTTGATGAGGAGCAGAGGGTGCGGAGTGCTGCTGTTGTGCTCGGTGGCACTGGACAGATGCAGCGCACTGTGCCATAGCTGGGTGCTGAGAAACACCAGGACCTCCTTGGGGAGTAAGGGCACCTCTGAGTTGCACTCATCTAGCCTGGGAGATTGGAGAGAAGGAGAGATTAAGAAAAACAGAAGAGGCAGGTCTTTCAGCTTTAGGGAGCAGAAACTTGTGGGAACTACTAATTTGTTTGTGTACAAAATTCCTGTTGCTACTCACCTTCGAGGCTCCAGTGACTGCACATCAATGAGCTTTTCAAAGGAGGCCACGAATGCCTCAAGCCACTGCTGCAAATAGCCCACGTCGTTCTGCAGGAGGAAGGAAAGAACATGTGAAGCAAAGAAGTTTCTTTCACACCACAGGGCACATGCTGTTGTGGAAACTTAAGGGGTGCTATAATAAAAATTGCCACCGCAATGCACAGCAGTGTAAACAGCGTAAATGATACAGCAGCTGTGACATATGTGTAGTTACGCAAGCTTTATCAATGAAATATGCTCTCGATGATTGTGTTTGGTCATTGTACTACTACAGCTGAAACCTCGGCCTCAACTAAATCTTATGATTCGTTTTTGTAACAGGATGTTGCAAAGAGATGTAACACAGAGAGGAACCACATGAGCCAATTCTTTCCTTTTTCAAAATACTAAGGTTAAAAGAAATCAGATCAACAGGTTCCATGTACCCAGATCAGTCATAAGTTCCACACACCATAAAATCAGTAGACAGCAGTAACCATACAATAACAACTTTTCACTGTAAGCTTATTATCTTAAACAAGCTACTGCATTACCACGTCCTTATAATGTCATTTAAGATGTGTGAAGATTATTATATATGACACTTGTTATCAGGGCTTTAATCAGCCTCTACGATGCTACATTTCCTGCCACTCCTGTGCTCCTGGGAACCTGGCATTACGAAATAACTTAACAAAACACGGGACGTCTACAGTAGAAATGTTCCCTCATGTATGATGTAAAGGAACAACCTGAGCGTTATGATTAGATGAACATGTGCAAAAGCAGTGCAGGTTTTTGAGACCTCAGCTTCTCCAGAGCAGGCGGTGCGAGGGAAGACATGAGTTGTTTCAGACTGGCTGATTCATTGTACACAAATAACATACTGAAAACAGCACATGGTGCACCAATTTATCAGGTACTTCCCCTTAACCAACAGGCACAAAATGCATGTGTAGCGTGCAGGTTAAAAGTCTAGCATCACACTGGAAATGGAAACCTACTGCAATTAACTCAGAAAACTACTGTGTAACAACGTCTTCTCTAAGGCTGCATTAATTTTAAATGTACATTACCAACTGGCATTGACTTATGGGCCAGTCCATCGCTCATTGTATGCAGCTGAGGAGGGTGCCAGGTTCTTGCGAACCCAGTCTCAGATAAGCCTTCAGTGTAAATCCACAGTCAGCAGTTCAGCAGCTGCACATCACTTCAAACACCAGCACCAGAGTCAGGCTCTTGCTTCTTGTCTCTCCGCATCAAGCAAACAACCAGGAAATGACATGCCATTTTAACCAAAGCTTATTTCCTTCATACGCGGGCTCCTCATCAAACCTCTTCCTCTTTTGGTTCAACTGCTAGTCGTGAGCACACATGACGCCAGCCTCTGTAGAAATTTCCCACAGCAACAATGAAAGGCACTGACTGGATACATGCTTTCTAAACCTAACACAACCACAACATGTTGCAGGAGAAACACTGATATTCACTGTTGTAATATGCATCACTGACTGAGTTGTGTAAGAAACCGGAAAGACTCAAATGTAATGAGTTTGAAGCAATGAATGCCATATCTCTAGATGAAATGCATTCACCCCATCACTCTGATCTTTAAAACTGAACCTGAATAGCAAGTTATTAAAAAAACACATTTAGCAAGCAAATACTGTGTATAAACTCTCTGCCTGTGCTCTGTGAAAACAGGAAGCTGAGAACAACCTATTGTTTGTGGAGCCAACATCTGGACAATCAGGTATTTTAGAAGTCAGTAGAAAAGGTAGGGACACAGAAATATCTGCAACACATCTTAGCTATATTTCACTTTCCACTAAAATATACAGTGGCTGAATGACTAAATGCACCCTAACATTACTGAGGATGTGTTAATAATAGCTTTTTTACAATAGCTTTGGCACTTTATTATTTCTGTGTTGCATGAGATACTGTATGTCATCAATGTTTTGTTTTGTTTTTTGTCTACTGGAAGTCACAATGTACAAAGACATACAGTAACAGGCTGAGAATATACTGACTACAACTGAGATTTTCAAACTGAATGTAGCCAGTAAGCTTTGTAAGTAAGCTTACTAGCGCCGTATGAAAGGAAGTAACAGCTTTTCTGTTCCCTGGGAAGTGCAGATACTTGGGTATATTGTTTAGATACACTGAAGCTACTGCAGGTGGAACTGCAACAGGTGGATCTCTAAGGTTAAAAAAAGAACTCAGATAGGAATTGAGACTGGTTTGCTAATATGAAGTAAAACCAGAGAGAACACATTAGGCTTTTATAGCAAAATTGGTGCAGACACCTGGTAGAGTTGTGCTTTGTGTGTGTACCCTTAACCAAATCCTAAAAACATCCCTCATGATATTACAACTTCCATTTATTTCACTTCTATCAACTTGTTTCTCTCTGCACTGAGAAACTAGCTCATCATTAGTTTGATGTATGCTGGCAGGAAAAAAGGCAAATTAAAGATACTATTAAAGCAGATGTCACAAATCAACCATGAGGTTCCAGCCCCTATAAACAGTGTCATTTATCCCTGTTTTCTCTGCACATGGCCAAGCAGCTGTGCCACCCTCTGCTGCTTGGCATTCTGCTTCGCTCCAGCTTCCTGCACAAGTAAAAGCAAAGAGCACTTTGAGTTTTCTGGTTGGCCTTTCTGTTGGTAAACAGGGGAGATGCGGGCACATGAGGGAATTGATGCACAGGCCTCACAGGACAGCCGTAGTAAGCTGGTAGTTGTTATTGTTGTATCTCTGCATTATGTTCATTTGCATCACGGCATGATCGGTAACTGAGACTAAAACATAGCAGAGTAATTAACTATGTGGTGACAAAAGCCAGGAAATGTGACTAGTTCTCTCTTCATAGCAAACAGAGGAGGTGGTTTCACAGCTGTGTCAATGGGCGGCAGTCAGGTTGTGGTCCAGTTTTATAACTGCTGACTTTAATTAGTCCCTCCAGCCCTCTCTGAAGCTAATGATCACAGGATAATTACAGGCTAATTCTCCGCCAGCCTGTCATCTCACTGTTTCCACATAGAAATTTAGTGACTCAAACTGATGCCTCTTTGTTCTTCACTTCCATCCAGCATTATGACAGTTAAAGGTCTGGAGCTTTACCTGTATGACTTGGAGGAAGAAAATGTGTTAGCATTACTGTTAATTGAATATTTTAACTGTCTGGGGCATTTTAACTTTGGACCCTGGTAGGTTATTACCAGCACTTGTCATTGAATTGTTTTGATCAAATGACCTATTAAATTCATCCTCGAAGTGTAGCTTCGATTAACGAAACATAACCAGACAAGACTGTTGTTAAAAGCTGCTGTGTTATGACTTTGGGAAATGTCCAATGCCTTTTGGAGTGTTTCCAGACATGATCCAACAAGTTATGTTGAATCAGACTGCTGTGTGAGTCCATACCTGTCAGGTATGAACATTTTAGGATGGTCTGTAAAATATTCTCATAAGCAAAAAACACTGCAATTTTACAATGTCAATGCAGTTGACACAAAAGCAGGCCAATGGTGATACTGATGTATCTGTACACAGTTGTCTCAGTTTTAGCAAATAATCAAATCTCTGGTCTAAAAGGTAAGCTGTTAGGCAGAAAATCATCCATTTATCTGTCATTGCCTGCCTGTTTGTTTGGTCTTTTGTACTAAAAAATGTCTCATTTGGGGTCAGCTTACAAGGCTACGTCAAAATATCACCATGTCAGGTCAGTCCTGAAACTCAACTGATTTGAAAAATGTGTGTGTGTGATTTTTTTGCACAATTGGAGGAAGCAGAGCTCCTGTATCATCGACAAGCTTGAGCAGGTTTTGCTTTTTTTAATATTGCAAATACAGAAAAATGCCTGAGTATGTACTCAAAAGCATCAATTGTTAGGATTCATTAGGAATTTCTTATATACTGTAAAATCAAATAATCTACTGCAATTTAAGTTTACTGAACCTCTGAACAAATGTGTACCAATGCAGAATTGAACAAAAACAAACAAAAATCTGCAACAAATACATGAACAAGCACAGGGAGCGTCAGCTTCACCAACAGAGACATGAAAGACAGATGTAGTTTTAGACTTAAATTTAGATCAGACCAGCTACTTGGATGTACTGTATGTGCTGTGACTCAAACAGAGTGTCAGGTCATTGCCACAATCATAAAAGATTGTTTACAGCATTAAAAGCCTATTAAAAAAGAGCTCAGGTCTCTTGTTCGATTTGGTTCATTTGCAATAGTCAAAACATCCACTGATGTGTGATAATTCAGAAAAAAAAGAAGGCATGGGGGTGAAAATGGGATGTCTGTCTGTGCTAACTTGAATAAAAGACAGACACCAAAAACTCCACATATGCATGTTAACATCTGTAGAAAGGGTAGGCGATTGTTTTCTGAAGTGGTTCTACAGCCTTTCTGCCCTCCCTTGTTTTCCTTCGAGTCACATAAGGTAGTGGCGTTTAAAACTGGGCTTAAGTAAATCGCTTTCTTCTGCCATCCTTCATAGTAGCCTGGCAATAAGGGAGGGTTATCTGCATACATGCAAAATCTACTTCTAAGAAAGCTTGAAAATGTGTGTCATTACCCAGTGAGAAATGTGGGTGTGTAGAGAAAGACAGATACAAGGGTGGGGGTGCATATTTTAAACTTTGTTCTTTTAGCCTTGAGGGCAATTGTAGTGAAGTAACAGAGGTTACTGAGGAAGTCATTTTGCACATAGGGATGCTAGGCAGCTACCACAGTCCAATACAAGGAGCCCCCCCCTAAAGGGCTCTTTCTACCAGTGGATTATTTGTGACAACATCTTTTGTTCGTTGCACAACCAGGAACATTTTGCAAATCTAGAGCAGCAGCCCAAGGAAGAAGTAACAGGGTGGATTAGAAAAACACTTCCTCTGGGATCTGCCCAAAGTGACCACTTTGATAGTAATTCTTGCATGTGGCAACACACTTACTGGTTTGGTTTTTTCACTTCTGCAGTGAGATTAATCCTAGTTCTCAATTCAAATAAAATTCAGTGCGCTATAGTGAAAAATTCATCTTTTATCCTCATCAAGAGAGTAGCTCTTTAAGATCTGCTGTGAAGATAGCAGGGGGAGTCCCTCCTTGTTTTCTCTGTCCTCAGGCATGGAAGCAGATTGCAAACACATTAAATAGTAATAATTTATTTGCAGCCAAACTGCCTTTCCCCTTCAAGGAGAGGTGTGACATGGAAGTGAGTGCAGTAACCTCTTACTATTAATTAGTTTCGCCCTTATTACCAAGATACTGCACTTTAATGAACAACCAGAGGAATGAGCTACAGTCACAAGGGGCAACCATACAAAACTATTGACACTCTGTTTAGCATAGTACCAAATTAGAATAAGTTTTCACACCAGAGAGAAATGTAATACTAATTTTAATAGTTGAGCCATAAAGTAATAGTTCTTGCGCTGCTGGAAGCTCTCGGATAATAATGATGAGCAAGAATGTGTCTTTTTCCTGCACAATAACACAGGCTCCATGACATACATATGTCATTACTTTACAGTTTTTAACAGAAGAGACAGGGGAGCACGAGAACAGGAAGTAGCGCCAGTAACACCTGTATGGCAGGTACAGGACCAAGCACACTTCATTAGGCAGATTCATCTGCTCTAAATGCCCTTATTACTTTATGGTTTCAACACATTTATTTGCTCAGTGACAGTCACAAGTGGCATATCCTTCTCTAGTCTGAACAGCCCAGCCTCCACTACTAGGTAAACAAACTGCTACTGTACAAACAAGCAAAACGGGCTACTTCCTCATACTGTATAAGCGCATACAACAAACAGACGCAACACGGCTGCAGCAGCAACGCATCACATCTGATCGTGTTTGCTTCTCGGGTCATGTTCTAAACTTCAGGCAGAGAACCTGCAACAACAACAGGTGTCACCAGGTCTTCCGCACTCGCACTCACCTTCGTGTAATACAACATCCAGAGCTCGTAGAGCTTTTCCGTAGATGCCAGTCCACCGCCCTTGTGGCTGCTCATTATTTCCCTTTCTTTAGAAAATGATGAAAGTGTCAAAGCATGGTCAAAGCCAGCGCTGTTTGAACTTGTTTCCTAAAGGCATGGGGACGCGGCGCGCTCCTGTGAACCATTCCTGCAAATTCAGGCACAATAATCCACACAAAAGTGCTATTTGTCCCGCAAAGTTATCAGAGTGACATCAACATGCAAAACATCACGGTGTGAACGACAACACGGAGCGATCACTGTCGAAATGGTAAAGCCAGGAACGCAAATGCGTGGAAATTCACGCCTGGAGAAACACCCATGTCCGCATTTAAAGCGAGCTGGTTGCTGTGTGTTTCCTATTGGAGAGAGTTCCCACGGAAGCGACAGATGCCATCCGCTCAAGAGCAAGAATTACTGCGCTGCCTTTATAGATTCAGTCAAAGATGCGTATGATGTGTGATGAGCAGCAGCAAATGACCACCAACTAGTGTGTGACTCTATACAGTTGGCTTTAGATTATGCTCACAGGTAGGCTGGTATTCTTAAAGACACACACACACACACACATACACAGATACAGCCACCTACAGGACACCTGCTGATAGAAGATAGAAGGAAGTCTGGCTACATGTGTTACCAACGATCTCTAGTCCAATATGCCTTCCAGTAAGGTTCCAGTAAAGAATGAAAGAATCGTAAAAATAAAATAAAATAAAGTAGAATAAAATAAAATACAATAATCCATTTGATGCAGCATGTGTTGCGCAATTTCTGCAAACGGGATGAAGCTGTTGCTTTATATATTTTTTGTTGTTTTTCAGAGATCATCATGGCTGAAATACAGGTATTTCCCCCATTGCAGGATTAATTATGGGAGTAATATCCTTGTCCTTGATTTCTTGATCTCTTGAATATTATATTTTGTCTTGTTCTTAGGTATTTTGACTTGTTCTCAGGGATTAATTGTGGGAGGATCATTCTTGTTCTTGATTGTCTCTCAAATACTATATTCTGTTTGGTTTTAGGTACTTTGGAATCTGCTTCTCAAGATATGTGTGTGGTGTTTGTTCTTATGGTGTTTTGTTGCTGCTCTCTATTGCTGCTGGAACACAGGAATTTCCACATTATGGGATCAATAAAGTCCTACCTTCCTACCACAGCAAGCAACATTTACGAGGCTACTGATAAGACAAAGACACAAACAAACACAAGTGAACTTCAGACTCTTACAGTTACTTTACCAGGTTGTAATAAATGATTACTAAATGTATTGCTTACTAATAATAATTGCAAAGCTAGTTATTGAACATCATTTGGTGGTAGTCTTGAAGAAGACATAATTAAAATTATGGTCCTGATGAAGACTGTATCAATAAACTGGTAAATACTGGGAGACACTGGGATGTCTACATTGCTACACAGATCTACAGTGGGTACGGAAAGTATTCAGACCCCCTAAATTTTTCACTCTTTGTTATATTGCAGCCATATGCTAAAATCATTTGTTCATTTTTTTCCTCATTAATGTACACACAGCACCCCATATTGACAGAAAAACACAGAATTTTTGACAT
>NW_018128007.1:3231366-3231771 GCF_001952655.1 Monopterus albus | reverse complement strand
AGTTTCTTACATCTCCTCAAAATCTCAATTAATTTGTTCTTATATGACTTATATTTTTCTTCCGTCTTCTTTGATCTGTACTTTATGAATTCCTTATATAACGCATTCTTCTTTTTACATGCATTCTGTAATCCCTTACTCATCCAAGGTTTCCCACTGTAATTCCTTTTGTTTTTATACTGCTGACGAGGACAGTTCCTGTCATATACTTTCTTAAATATATTTTAAAAATTGCTCATATGCTTTATCTAAGTCTTCCTCTCTGTAAACTGATTCGCAGTTTTGCCCCATAAAATCCTCTTTTAGCCTCCTTACAGCATGTTCATGGTAAATGAATGGTAAACGTTGGTCAGTGGTTGGCTGGCCCATTCAAGAACAGTCACAGAGTTGTTGTGAAGCCACTCC
>NW_018128007.1:3217658-3230306 GCF_001952655.1 Monopterus albus | reverse complement strand
ATTCTGTGTTTTTCTGTCAATATGGGGTGCTGTGTGTACATTAATGAGGAAAAAAATGAACTTAAATGATTTTAGCATATGGCTGCAATATAACAAAGAGTGAAAAATTTAAGGGGGTCTGAATACTTTCCGTACCCACTGTATACAGAGCAAACATGGGAAAAAATGGGAAAATAACTAAATAACTGCTGCATTCATTGTATTACACCAGTAACAATGTGCAAATAAGCAACAAAAAGGTACACGTGTTAGAAGTAAAAACACTCATCAAGAGGAATAGTAAGTACATCCCTGAAAAGTTTTATTTGAAGATGCATTAATTTATAAGAGAAATATTTGGATGTTTTAAGTTGTGCTCGTGGTGTTTTGGCTAAGTCCATACTTACCCCTGTAGTTCAAAAGAATTTCATTTCTCTAAAAATGCATTGTTATTTAATAAGACATGCAATAAAAACAGCTGTGCTGGTTTACTTTGTGCAACTGGACTGTGGTAGTTAATGATGTGTTTCTCTGACTCTGATGCATCATATTCTATGACTTTATCATATGTTGACTATGTTTTTATATATGAAAAATATCATATAAAGTTTTATTTACTAGAAATTTCAGAAAAATGCACATCAGACACATGTGCATGTAGCCTAATCTAGTAGCACTTAATTTGTCTCTTGATGGGCCACTCACAAGCATTACAAATGGGTAGTTTTTTTTATTAGTGTTGTCATGATATTTAACATTTGGTAGCTGTTTTAATTACCAATGACCTACATTCCTGAGGGCAGCCCTCAACAGGTGAGTCAGTGTGCAAGTCTGTCCTGTGTGTGACCTTTATTTACTTAGGTCTGTTAATGGTCTATTAAGAGGTTCAGGTAGGCTTTAAACCAGCTTATGATCTACTGAAGAATAATTTACATAGATTCAAGCATTAATCCACATGTCAATGCATACAACACAGGCCACATCAAAAAATTGTGTAAGATTTGAAAAAGCTAAATAGATGTAAACAGAATTTAGATATTTATATATAATCGTGTTTCAATTGCGATTTAAAAATAATGATTTCGGAGAAATTTGTCAAACAAAATATCCCCTGATTAGGCAACAGGCCACTGAAATCGATGTGAACGACGGTCGTTTTTACATCCTCAGTCAGGATCGTTAATGGATTTCAGAACGAACTGAGTGAATTGAGTGGCGTGCAGGGACAACTATGGAGCGTAATGTTGGATCACTTCAGGAGCAGGCCTTGAAGAGAAAAGAGAGACTAAAAGCACTAAGAGATAAACAACTTCATGTAAGCGTCTTGTCTGGTTATGACCTGTTTCTTATAAATGCATCAGTCTACAGAAAATGCGTTATTTTGATAGTGAGGTAACGTTAGCCGACATAGCTTGTTACTAACGTTAGCATATTTGTGTTATGGTTAAGTCAGCCTTAACTTTGGTTTAATGTTTTGTTGATGTGCTGTGAGAAGATATAGGTTTCGACATTTAATTCAGACATGGTTAAGTCCATGTTTACTTGCTACAGTGCCTTTGTTCTTAAAATATGTGGTTTACCTATGAGGCTATTTTGCGAAGCTATCTTATATGTATTTCTTTTTTAAGAGAAATTAATCGCTAGTCATGTGTGTTATGATGTCGTAACCAGTTGAATCTTAACGTTATCTGATTAAATTAATTAGGATTCGTGGCTGTTTACAACAACAGCGCACTGTTTTTAACTCATGTAGGCTACAGGTGTCAAGTAGCATGCTGTTTTAACTACAACGTGAAAACCCCAGTTTCTGGTTGAACACAATCAGCTTCACCTACTACAGATGTCAGCTACTTTAATTGCCACCATTACGCTGCCTAGATCCTCTGCCATCCTTTATTCAAACAGAAACAGCAGGTTCCAAATAAACCTGTGAACCTCATAGGTACTTAAATCCTAATGCTTCTCTGCAGACCTCGGTTGATGTACAGTATTTAACACATATGGCCTCATCATCTTGCTTACAAACAGGTACAGGATAGAAAAGGCTGCCGGGATGAGAGCTCAGAGAAACGTCTTTTGTTCACTATATAATGGGACATGGAGTGATGGTTTTCAGATGGGAACATTGGTAAATTTGTGAAGTGGTATGAGGAGTGTAAGGATATCAGGGAATCTGTTATCTATTGTGCACTTCTTACAAGCGTTTGGTGCAATAAATAGCGCTGCAGTTCTTTTCTGCACAACTCGACCCATTTTTTTATCCTCTACTATTTTTCTGACCCTTACATCAAATGAAACAAACTGAAAGGAATAGGCCTGACATTTTTCTGTCAGTGAAATTTAACTTAAGGGCCACAGTGCGACTGAACCAGGTGTGATTTTAGGTATTTATCAAAATCAAATTGCTGAATTGTTGATGGGGGAAGTAGTGATGTAACAGTAAGACTGTGATGTGCTAACAACTGCCTCAGATTGAACACTAATAAATCAGAGATGCTAGCTGTGGGGTCTGAAGTAGCACTTTCCAAAATGAGAAGCTATTTTCTTGCCATTGATGGCTGTGTTTTGTCTTGTTCCCCTCAGGTAAAGAGCCTTGGTCTTATTTTGGACAGCAGGTTTTCTTTTAGTGCTCCCATAAATAACATCTCTTGTGTGGCGTTCTTTCATTTTATCATTTTATGTAACATTGTCAGGTGAGCACTCAGGTCATGGTCAATGCTTTTGTAACATCTCGCATTGATTATAGTAATTCTGTTTTATCTGGCATCCCTAAGAAACTCCTTCACAGGCTTCAAGTAATCCAGAATTCCACAGCAAGAGACGTGGTCAAAATTAACTGCAGATATTACTCTCATACTCATCCAGTGTCATTGAGTCCTGGTATATTACCATGTTTGGTTCAGAATCTTGCTGTTAACATTTAAAGCCCTTCACAGCCTTAAACCTGTTTAGCTGGTTCATCTTTCACCCTCCACTCCCATGTGCTCACTGTGATCCGCCTCAGTGGTTTGCTTTCAGTGCTGAAATTCAGCCTTAGCACTATGGGTGCTAGGGCATTCTGTAACGTTGCGCCGAGGCTCTGGGACAGGCTCCCTCCAGACATCCGACACTACTATGTGTTACTATGTGTTGTAATACTACTAGTATTATGGAGGCTCCCTCCAGACATCCGACACTACTGTACCATCACAGAGTCTAAGGCTGCTGTCAATACTTATCTTTTCCGGCTGGCGTTTCAATTAAATATTGTTTCATATGACAGCTGTTAGCTACTCTCTGCCACTTTGTGTTTTCCCTGTTCTTATTGTCTTTTATCTCGTTTATTGCTTTGTTGTACTGTAACATATCAATTATTATCAAGATGACGTTGTATGCCGAGGTATTTTGCCCATGATAATCGTGCAATATTGGATTTTCAAATCAACACAAACAGGTGCTGACCCACATATTCTGCTGGAGAGCAGGTCATTGCACCATGTTTCAGGGCTGCTGCTGTTCATGTTGAACCACTGAAATCCAGCACATTTATTCTGCAGTATTATGGCAGTCAGTCAGTCAGTTCAGAATGTGAAATCGTCTTGAAACAGGAAACACCGTTCACTGTGTGTGCTGTTGTTTTGGCACTTAGAAAAGAAAGTGTTTCACTAAAGCTGGTGATGAATGGAAGAATACTGGCTTGGCTAGCAATGTTTGAGAAACGACTGTTGAGATTCTCAGGTCTGGAGGTTGCTTCCCTTTGTACTGCACGTCAAGAAGGAGTCAGTCCCCTGAATTGTTATAGCAGGTAGACAGGAAGCCTCTTCAGGAAAATGTAAGATGGGAGGGGTCCAATGTGTTTTGGTAAATGTTTGACATGGGGTCATGATTGTTGTTTTCTGACTTTCTGCATGGCTGTGCCATCATTTGGTTTTCTCATTGGTTGCATGGTTAGATTAATGTTGGCCAGTCTGAAATACTGTGGTTGTTTTGGTAGCATGTTAGTTTTTCTGATGCTTAGTTTAGTTTTTCCAAGTTCTCAAATGGCACAGTGCCAATCATGATCACGCTGGAAATGCAAATGTGTTATTTGACTCCCAAATGATGACTCGGCAAGCAAGAGATGAATGTTGGACAAATGTGTATACCTTTGTGTCAGGTCTAAAAAGAACTGGTGCATATATTCACTTTAACAGACTTGTTTGGGGGTCATCTTGTAGTCTTTGTCTCCACCCCCCTCACCACCACCACACTTCATGTCAGTCTTTGTGCAAAGACTCTTATAAGAACAAAAATGCCATAAACATAAGCTTAAGTTCTTTTTATTTCATTCTTACTAATTTTTTTTTTTTTAATTCACAGAATACAACATGACTTGTAACTACTGTAATTGCAGCTGGTTCATAGATCAAATTGCACTGTTCTTTAGTGACAACACCATATGGTAAATTCACCTTACTGTAATGATTGTGTGATCTTCTAACAGGGGCGAGAGCAGGAAGATGATGAGCCAGAGAAGAAAAAAGCTTCACTAGAAGAGACTGCAGAGGAGAGGCACAGGTTGGCTTTTGTACTTTTTTATAAACACGTCATGGTTTCTTCAACCATCACTCACTGTTGTTCGCTGCTTTAGCTGAGGTGTTTTTGTTTTTTTTAAGCTGCAGAGACGGAACTGAAACTGCTATGGAAGTTCATCATCAGAGCATTTATCTGCCCTTAATCTGAACACCATCTTTCTGTAACCCAGTGCCTGTGTCAGTGCAGGTCATGAGATGCAGTGTTTACACTATGCTGGATCAGTCTCATGCTATTAGCTGCTCAAATATCCTGTAGCTCACTCAGCTTTCTGTGTTAGTCAGAAGGAAGGAGCAGCCATCTTTCCTGTCCTACAGGACCTTTTTTTCCATTGTTTATATTTAATGATTGTGCACTGGTGGCACTGAGGGAGTGCCACTGTATTTCCTCCAGTCCAACAGGCCAGATCTCTCTCATGAGAGTGAAAATAGCAGCCGACTTTACAAACCTAATTTAGACATTTGTCTGTGAAGAGAGAAAAGAGGGGTTTTTTGTTTTTGTCAAGTCAAGGCACACATTCGTAACCAGGTGTCAGTATCTTGTGGTTATTATTAAAATTTCATGGGAGATCAGATTTCCAAACGAAGGGATGAGAGAACAAAACAATCAGCATATTTTTCTTAAGTTATGTTTAAATTAATGAAAGCCAATGAAGTTTAACATGCCAAAATAAACCGATCTTGTGGATAAAGGTTTTCTTCTCTGTGGGTTGTGCGTTCCTCTGAGCTTGTTCCACAACAGGAACCAATCAGTGTCATGCAACTGTGTTAGAGGTGCTGCGTTTTCAAAGATAGATGAGTTCATATTCTTAGAAATGGCAGATAAAACTGTTATATGTTATTGCATGTTAGTACTCTGAATCTCTGTTGCTCATGTGTACATGAAAAAGCTGGGCTTATGTTTATGGAGAACAGGACAGGTAGCTTCTTTTCAGTGTAAACATTTGAAGACTGCTGCGCCTCCTCCTCACTCTAAACATTTTGAGAGGGCCGTACTTGGGTCAGAGCCCTGAAATTAATCACCGGCTCCTTTGATGCCCCAGTGTGCTTGAAGTAGAAACCTGTAAACGCACTCTAAACATTTACACGCCTCGAACTAAAAGGCCTTGTCAGCCTTGGATGGCAGAAAGTTTACACGTACACTCTGTTTATCCTGTGTTTTGTCCTTTGAGTGGTGATAACTACTCTGAGATGATGTTTTTCTTTATCCATGCGCCAGTTTTTACTTTAGTTTATAATGAGATATCTTGACGTTTACCAACAAGGATGGCGTCAAGTGATTATTGGCGTTGAAACTTGTCTTTGGTTTGCATTAGCACCACTGTTCCATCAAGTTTTACATTATATTGCATAATGTAGCTCGAGGATTTGCTAAACATATCCATGCTTTCCAGAGAAGCAGCCCTGTTGGTGATGATGAACGCCTTTAATATAGAGTTTATTGTAGAGAGCTGACAGAAAATGAGTGGAGAGAGAGATAGAGCAGGGCAGTGACATAAACCAAAAGTCCATGGCCAAACAGCGGAGCCACTTGTGGAGCCTGAAAGTAGGATGCATACATGGTCAGAGGCGAGAATTCAGTTTAATGGTGAGATGGATAGAGAAATATATTCCCCCTCTGAAACAGCCTCTTTGGGAGAGATTCAGGAGGCAGAGAACATGACTAGGATTCCTGCCCGTACCCATACAAGGAATCGGTCTGTCCGTTGGCAGCAGGGGGTGTGATGAATGTATCAAAGAGTGCACTGCCTTTGCGCTTAATCGCAAATCCATGTTAAGCTGACAACAGCTGATAATGCTCTTGGTATGTGCGTGGCCACACAATAGTTTACCTCTGCCTTTGGATATTCTGTATAATCTGCACAGAGGTCAGCTAAAGTTTCCAAGAGTTCCTCTGTGCAGGGACGTGATAAAAGATGGCGTAATTCAACATCAAGGAAGGCATTCCTCAGCTGTTTGCTGCTCTCCTCAGGTCTATTCCCAGGAGCAGGTGGAACATGTTAATTAGACTTGTTCATAGGAATAAAGAGGGGCATTATACCCAACCTCCTCCATGCATCAGATGTGCAGCTGTACAGGGTCTGCAGATGGTCTTTTATGCTCCTTAATGGCAGCTGGAATACATTTACCTACACTGCCACCTCCTGGACTGTCACAAGAGTGTGGTAGCTGAGAATGTGTTGTTTACCACTCATACCACTAAAAGTAGACTCGCTTTACTCTGTATTCCTGTATGCAGAGAGCTGAAGCTGAGGAATTACACCCCAGAGGATGAAGAGCTGAAGGAAAGGCAGGTGCCCAAAGCCAAACCAGCATCAGGTGAGAGTTTCTCAATCGTATACAAGCTTTGAAAAAAAATTTCTCCAACTCACATATTTTGGCATTACCTTTCCTTTTTGCTGGAGTGCCCACAGCTACTTGATAGCACCCTGTGAGTATTGCTCCTGCTGCTATTATCATACATCATTTATGGTGGTGACAAACTGTATTTGCTTGCAGTGGAAGATAAAGTAAAAGACCAGCTAGAAGCAGCAAATCCAGAGCCCATCATTGAAGAAGTTGTGAGTAATTTTCTGCATAAATGTGATTTTATTTGTTGTTGCATCAGTGGTTGCTGTATTCAGCTATTTTCTTCTGTCAGGATCTGGCCAACCTCGCCCCGAGAAAACCAGACTGGTAAGACCTTTTGGACCATTTTCAAACCTGTATGGTACATAAAATATTGCCATAATGAAAGTTGATTGTTGTTCTTTTTCATTGTGATACTCCATCCAGGGATCTAAAGCGTGATGTTGCAAAGAAACTGGAAAAGCTGGAGAGGAGAACACAGAGAGCCATTGCTGAGCTCATCCGTTAGTATTTCTTATTTGATGTTTTATCACAGAATTTCCTGATGCCGCAGAGACACCAGTGCCTGAGCTAGTCGTGAATCATTAGGCTAATTGCTTTGTGGTTGCCAGACTCTGCGGGGGATTGAAGGCGTCTGATAACATTAGGGGTGCGATTCTTTCACTGATGTATGATCCACATTCTAAATATAGGCATGAGCTTTCAGGAGCACACAGAACAGGTTTAACTGTAATTGGGTTTCCCAATTTGTGACACTGATTACTCACTGCTTTTATTTACATGCATTACAATTTCAGGTGGGCATGCTTTTTTTTTTGTTGTTAATGTGTGTACTTAACCATAACCAGTTAAAATGCTTAAGTTATTCACATTAAACAGATTATACAGTTACCCCTCTCAGTTTGGTCTTAGTCTTTTGTGCAGGTTCAGACAGTATTCCATCTATAATGTGATACAAAATAAAAGACAATGGGCTGTATTTACTACTACGGTAAAGAACTCTGGTTATTTCCTCTGCATCAGAAGTAACTTTGCAGCCTGTAAATCTGTGGGTAGGACATGCACAGGACTATTCTGTTGGCAGCAGGGATACATGGTTACAGGTTAACTAGTGAAAGAGTGAATGAATCAGATTGACTGAGTGTCTGTGTCTGCCCAGGGGATCGTCTGCGAGGCAGTGAGGCAGAGTTGGCCGAAGCTGTGGGAGCAGTGGGAGCAGAGGAGGGAGATTCCGACTGAGTCTAAAAGGTGACCGTTAAAAAAAAAACACACACACAAAAAGAAGAGGACAGCAAAAGTGTGGAACCCCACAAGGACAGCGGGACTTTACTTGGACTGTACTGTCACATCTGTGTTGTGCTCAGAGAGAACGTTGTTTTAATCGCTTCCCTCGGGTCCAATTCATCTCGTCATTATTACACATGAATACATCGGTAGTACATTCTGTGTATGTGGTTTATTAAGGTGCATTGTTAATGTAGTCATTAATATTGTTATATTTTATATTCAAGTAAAATAATGTGAATTTTTCAAATTCCTGATTATTTTTTGTGTATTTTGCCTTTATTAGAAAATAGGGGTGGTTCAATATGGATAATAAAATGCATCCATTTGTACTTATTTTCTGTAGTGGGAGAACGTGCATTAATTATCTCCAGGCAAATCTGAACCAAGAACACTGCAGTTCTGTGGCATACCAAATTATTTCTTAATCAGTGTGTCACTGAAAAAAACAACTTTAAATGCATCATATTTATCTAGAAAGTAAATTTTAATCATTATTAAGAGGTCTAGTCACCATAGAGTTCTACAGTAGTCACTGCAACACTGATGTCTTGCTACACTTGAATCAAAAGTTACTTCTGATCCAACAGGTGATAAATTGAGGAACAATGATGAGCAGGTAGCTAAGCTGTTTTTGGCTTGACATTCACTAGTGACATCTATTGCAAGCCCCTAAATACCTGGTCTAAACTGAAACACCATTTCCAAATAAAGTGCATTTTCTGTCCACATAGGCCCAAACTGTCTCCTCAATACGGAGGATGTTGCACAGTTCTTTATATTACCCCTCTAGCACAAGGACACATGTTCCCTTCAGCGGCTTCTCTTTTCCCAAAAGGCAAATTTTCAAGGCTCTAAAGAGAAACTAAGCATACAGTGGCTGCTCTTCTGAAATTCACAAAAACTACATAAATATATAACTTGTATTAAATGTCATTGAAATGATTAATACCTCTGCTACAGAACAGGTTCATCTACACATCAAAAATATTACAATACTAGAGATGCAGCTCACAAACTACAGACATTTATCGCAAGATGATTATTACTGCAAAACCTGAAGTATTGGCACCTGATGATTACTGAACCTGTGGGAATATGATGCTATGCTAAACACAGATGATCACTGACAATATGATACAAATCTGGATTTTGGTAGTTAATACAAAGAAATGGAGACTGTAGTTCAAGGAGGCATCGAATCTCAGACTGTAGGGGAATCAGAGGTTGTTTTGGCACTCAGTGGAAGAATAAATACTCCTGCATGCACTTTAGCTAATGATAAAGGGTTACCACTTGTCAGAAGCAGAAAAGGAGGAGGTCAAAACTGTCAACACCTGACCTCGATCACAGGTGTTACAGGTTTAGCCCTTGAGCAGGATTGCATTCATGGATCCCTGGTGATTCAAGGTTGTCAGTCGCACTGTCCTCCACCAGATTCAATCTTCCTCGCTGCAGGACCGAGTTCCACCTTGCACACCCTCTGGGCAAACTTCAGCGAGCACAGCGTCTCTCCCACGTTACTCTCTAGAGCCGACACCTTTAGCAGCGATTGCAACAAAATAAGGCTCTTAACAAGGATTTTTAAAAAATTACAAATACTGTATATGAATAAATTAAAGCTGTAATGTTAGAAATCTAGAAATTTGGAGTAGTAATATTACCTGTACCACCATAACAGTCTTGCTGCCCTTGCCCAGTGAATCTTGTAATAAGTACGTAAGGCGGGAGTTCCTGAAGGGGATGTGAGTCTGTCGAGCCCTCAGTGCCTGAATCACATCCCCCAGTGCCAGTAGAGAGCGGTTAATATTCTGGGCCTCCTTCAGCCTTTCCCCCTCTGCACCAGATTTCCATACTCTTTCTGAGCCAGCCAGGTCCACCAAGTTCAACTTGCCTGAGGAAACAAAAGTAAATTCAGAGTATCATCATCCATTGTCCAGTCATCTCTGGACCCACATGTGCCTGACTGAATCCTAATTAAAGGTGTCACTGTCACTTTTCCATGCTGCTTTCTCTCAGCTTTTCACAGTGATCTCCATTGGAAAAGACTGCTTTTGATTCAGCATTATGACTAATAGATGGAAGTATCATTTACATTTAAATTAGACTCTTCTGTGTTGGAAGAATCAGTGCATGATTTACTGACCGGTGGTTCTGGAGCCGCAGGCGAGGTCGGTGCCCTGAACGGTGATACAGAGTAGAGCATGGGAGCGTGAGCTGTGCTGGTTCATCTGAGTCCCAAAAGTGATCCTGTTCCTTCGGGCTGTAGCTAAAATCTGGTCAAACACAGAAATATTTAGCATGAATTTTGTGGACAATGATTGGTTAAACCACTTCAGGACAGACTGTTTAAAGCACAGTGTCACCTTCTTAATGTGCTGAAAACTCTTAACTTCGATGACCCTGAGGCCCGGGACATGCAGCTGTCCTGTTCCATCCGGGTTGATCTTTATGTCCAGTTTCTCTCCGTCCTTACTCAGCAGGTCTCTGAGAAACAAAATATAAACACGAGCGATAAAACAGCTTCCATGTTTTACCTCTAAATTATGATACTGCAGCCTAAACACCTATACTCAGAAAAGTGTAGCTTACCTTAGCACCTCGTTGTAGATCTCCACAGAGCTGACTGTGACTGTGTAGGACCACATGTCTTTCCTCTCCTCGATCACACTGAAGAGTTGTTTCAGGGCTCGCTGGTTGATGCCTGGGTTTTCGGCTGTGCCCTAAGAATCAAATGTTACTCAGCCTGCATCCTACAACATGGACCATATGCCTGTACTGACATGTACAGTGACTACAACAACCAATATTCACATCACTCTTTTTTGCTCCAATAATGCTGTAAAATGACAGATTCTACCTCCATCGTGTAGGTTTTTCCAGAGCCAGTCTGTCCATAAGCAAATATGCAGACGTGGTAGCCATCGATACACGACGTCACAAGAGGTTCAATCTCCTGGAAGACCTGGCCAAACCAAATAAAAGGTTAAAGTTCACCCTTGTTACATTATCTGCTTAGTACGAGGTTCATTTGCACTACCTCTTCCTGTGTGGCCTCAGGATGGAAGACCTTGTCCAGTTCAAAGACGCGGCCCTTTCCTTTGCTCAGCACAGTGAGAGAGGACTCGTTGTTGGGGTCCGTCACCACTACCACAGACTGGTCCTCCTTGTGCTGGTCCTCCTTCAGCACAGGCTTCACACGACACAGCACGCGGATGTTACCTAAATACATAGAGCGAGCCCGGTTAATGTCAAGATTCTGTTTGCTGCAGCGAGTGTTATTTCTTCATCTCTGCAGACCTTTAAGCTCTACCAGCTGCTCATGGTACTTTCTGCGCAGTGCAACCTCCTTCCTGTATTTCTCCAGCAGCTCTATGTTTGCTTCAGACATCTCACTGATAGCCACTGAAATCTGCCAAACACATAAAACATCAACTCTTTACTAGGCTTGTAATTTGATCAGATTTATGTCATAAAGTGATGTCAGAGTATGTACCTGTTTTTTTGCTTCATTTATTGCTGCTCCATAAAACTCTGAGAAGTTTCGAACCTGGCTCCTCAAACTGGCGTAGTCTGTTTTCATGGAGCGTAAAGTCGGCGGGAGCGCTGTCAGACGCTTCTGAAAACCTGACAAACAAACTCAAGGTCAAGTTTGGTTTAACAATATTCTTGAAGTAAGATTTCTGTTTCTGGGGATTCAGTGATTTGGTGTAACTCACTGAAGAACTGGTCCTGGAGGCTCTGGAACTGTTCCGCTGAGCAGCTGGCGGCGGCCTCCACAGCCGCCTCCTTCCTCTCCTCCAAGTGGCCAATCTCCTTCAGCAAGTCCTCTCTCAGTTTACGGATTTCCTGCTCATACGCTGCAATCTGTCAAAGGTCCAGCACAGCAGTTTGTCAGTCTGTCACTAGTGCGATCTGTAACTGACAGTGGAACATGCTGTGAATGTCTAGCACCGTGGAAACCTTCTACTGATCTCTAAACAGGGTGGGTTTTGTTTACCCCTTCTGTCTCTTTCACTTTTCAGCCACAGTTGATAGTTTCATGAGAGCCACCTTTGTTGGCAGTTTCCCCACTTTTAGTGTCCAGCAGCTAACAGAAATAATTTGTGTATTAATGAATATTTAGTTTTATGATGGAGCATTATTGTCAAAAGCCCAGATGAAGGTTACCTTAAGGACTTGCATAAAGCTTGTTGCTATCTGGAATATGTTCAAAAAACATCCATTCATCCATCCATCCATTTTCTTCCGCTTATCCGGGACCGGGTCGCGGGGGCAGCAGTCTAAGCAAAGATGCCCAGACCTCCCTCTCTCCAGACACTTCCTCCAGCTCCTCCGGGGGAATGCCGCGGCGTTCCCAGGCCAGCCGAGAGACATAGTCCCTCCAGCGTGTCCTGGGTCTTCCCCGGGGCCTCCTCCCGGTGGGACATGCCCGGAACACCTCCCTAGGAAGGCGCCCAGGAGGCATCCGAAAGAGATGCCCGAG
>NW_018128007.1:3179948-3216869 GCF_001952655.1 Monopterus albus | reverse complement strand
GGACCCCGTACTCCCGGAGCACCCCCCACAGGGCACTGCGAGGGACACGGTCGAATGCCTTCTCCAGATCCACGCAGCACATGTGGACTGGTTGGGCAAACTCCCATGAACCCTCTGCCACTCTGAAGAGGGTATAGAGCTGGTCCAGTGTTCCACGGCCAGGACGAAAACCGCATTGTTCCTCCTGAATCCGAGGTTCGACTATCGGTCGAATTCTCCTCTCCAGTACCCTGGCATAGACTTTCCCGGGGAGGCTGAGGAGTGTGATCCCCCTATAGTTGGAACACACCCTCCGGTCCCCCTTCTTAAAAAGAGGGACCACCACCCCGGTCTGCCAGTCCAAAGGCACTGTCCCCGACCGCCATGCGACGTTGCAGAGGCGTGTCAACCAAGACAGCCCAACAACATAAAAAAAAACAGTTGACATTTAAAAAGACATGTCATATACTGTATGTTGTATATCATCCAAGTACAACATGTTAAAGCCAGCTTAATCTACGTGTGTGTTTTACTGTCTACAGATACCTTGTGCTGCAGATTACAGCTGTATTCATCAGACTTCCTGATCTGCTCCTCCAGCTGTCTGCACCGCACGTTTTGATTGGACAGCTTGTCGGACAGCAGCTCATTCCTCTGTCTGGCTTTAGTCAGCTGTTTTAACGTGGCATGTGATTCCACCTCCACAGTCTGTGTGACATACTGGAAAATATTTTTGAAATACATCTCATTTGAGTAAGTTTGTCTAAAAACAATCAGTTAAAAAAATCAGGAGGTAATCTATAATATTAATTTGCCCCAAATCCTATTTTGTCCATTATTCCTCCTGTACTGCTCAAGTTGGTGTGTTCCTAAATATTCAGACCAATTGAAAGCCACTGTCAGACTGGAATTACCTTCACCACCGGCTCCTTGCTTCTCTCTCTGTCCAGTTCCAGCTGCAGCTCTTTCACTCTGTCCTCTCGTTTCCTCAGCTCCTCTCCTCTCCTCCACTCACTTTGTTCAGTTTGTCGCTCCAGTTGTGACAGCTGCTCAGCACGCTGCTGTAGGGAGATCTCCAGCTGTTGCACTCTGCAGCGGAGGTTCTCATTCTCCTAGGACAGCATATGAAACAAAGTCAGTGACAAGTGTTTGTACCACATCAGTGAGCTCTCAGCTGTGGTTGTGTGTCTCACCTTGATGAGCATGGCGCTGGACTGGGAGGGGATGGCTGACAGCTGCTGCAGGAGGCCTTGGGTCACGCTCAGGCTTTGTTTCAGACTCTCGTTCTCTGCTGACAGACAAAGCACCCGCTTCTCTGAGTCTGTGGCCCCCTGAGGGAATATAATACAAGACATGTTGACCATTGTTGGGCACGTTTACAGTATGGCATGTCATTCAGAGGGTGTGGGAATAAACTGTGACTGATGATGTGCAAAGTGACAAAGACTGGATGAATAATTAAATCAGTAGTTCGCAGCACTTACTGTGGCTGTTCTCAGTCTTGCCAGCTCCTCCTCACGCTCTTCTATGCAGCTCTTGAGCTCATCAATCTGTGAAAGGAATTAGAACACATACGTTTACTAAAACAGGCTTGAGTCAGAAAAAATTCACACACTTGTCTCCCTGTTTTATTATGAATAGCACAATGTGAAGTTAAACTGTATAATTATGCTGGTTTTATTTAACCTTTATTTTTCCAGTAAATGTCTCGAGATACATTAATTCTTCTGCATGAAAACACCTGGACAAAATGGCAGTGTAGATCACATTGCATAGTTGGTTTTAAAACCCAATTCACATCCACTCACTGGCCACTTTATTAGGTACACCTGTACAATTGTGCAACACTTCCACCTTAACATCTGTGTTTAAGCTGAAAATGTTTCCATTTTTGTGAAGTTGTCATAAATGTATAAATTCAATCATATGTTTATTACTGAGGTCATAGTTAAAGGTAGTGTTATACTGGACTAGATTATATTCAGAGGTGTCTCTACATTTTTGTCCTCCCCAGCTACATACATGAGAGGGTCAGAATATTAGGAACACCTCTGAGTATAATGAGTGTATATGCACAATAACAGCATCTGAGAGGTACACTATATTTATGAAGTTACATTGGCAGGAAAAGGTAAGTTAACCATTTGGAATTACCTTCTGCATTAACTGGTCATCTACATAAGTCACAAGTGGAGACAAACACAATGTGGTGAAGATAATACCATATAAACCATTATAAGGCATTCCCCCGGAGGAGCTGGAGGAAGTGTCTGGAGAGAGGGAAGTCTGGGCATCTTTGCTTAGACTGCTGCCCCCGCGACCCGGCCCCGGATAAGCGGAAGAAAATGGATGGATGGATGGATGTGTGTATTGAAGGCACCCATTAAACATTTAAAGTGCTGATGGAAAAAAGTAAGAGAACCCTTGGATTTAATAACTGGTTGACACTCCTTTGGCAGCAATAATGTCAAACCAGCTCTTTCTGTAGCTATGGATTAGGCCAGACAGTGTTCAGGAGACGTTTTTGGACAATTCCTCCTCACAATACTGTTTAGTGGACCCATGAAACTAAGGCTGAATATTTTGGGGAGAACTCACAGCACAACGTATGGTGTGAAAGGGAAATGGAATACCAACATGAAAACCTCATCCCAATAGAAAGACATAAAAGATTATAACTGTTTGTGTGGTATTAGCTTAAACACATTGTGTTTGTCTATACTTGTAACTTAGCTGAAGAGCAGATCACATTTTGACCAAATAATGCAGAAAAACCAGGTAATTCAAAATCATTCACTTTTTGTCCACTGTATGCATGCATAATAATTCTGTGTCCATAAGCAGGAACTGGTGATGCCTTCTCTCCCCTCATACTTAAGACATAAAATAATTAAAGTTAAGAAGAAGAAGAAGAAGCTTTATTTATTGTCATTGTAACATTGTGACACGTACAACGAAATTATGTATGGAGCCGAGGGCCCCGGGCCGCTGCATGCCTACACACCGCCATCACTTTTGATGACAATTAGTCATTAATGAACAGTTTGTAATAAATAATTTACACAGGATAGAATTATTCAATCATTTATGGATTTCATGCAACAATTTCTTCAAAAATGGATTCAACTAATATGCAACTGCCTACCTGTTGTTGAAAGGCCTGTATGCGAGAGTGTCGGTCTCTCTCCTTTTGCTCCAGCTGCGAGTGCAGCAGGCGCAGTTCACCTCTCAGTTTACTCCTCTCACCCTGCAGGCCATACAGAGACTCCACCAGCCTGTGAACCCCAGCTTGTGTCCCTACATCACTGCTGGACTCATCTGGAAGACAAGAACAGGCACTATCATCAGCATTCCCCTCCTCCTCCTCATCAAGTGTAGAAACAAGGTTATACAGGCAACAACCTGATAAGACTCCTATAGTGTCAGATGGAAACCCGAGCAGCATGCCTAACAGGATTTTAATTCCTTTCCTCCTCCTAAATGATTTATCAGGCTCTGTCACCTCTGATTTTCAGTGCAGGGGCTTAATCTCATTTTCTCAACATGCCATGTCACGTTTGTTGCTTCACAATGGTGCAGAGAAGTGGTGGTGCCAGAAAGGGAATAAAGCATGAAGGAAAGGCAACAGCTGTACATCAGGGGTGCTGATAGAAATGTGTTTGCAAGAAAGGAAAAACATCTGAGTTATCATCTAGAAGAAGAAAAGAAAGCTTGAGATTTCTTGTCACCTTGATGAATGACTACTGAATGCAGCACCAGCCATTTACTCTAAAAGATTAAACACCGAGTAGTAGCTAAAAAAAACTGCCAAATGGAAATAGTGTACAGTAGCCCTCCTGCACTGAGACCTGCACATTGCACTATCGTAAACAAACAAAGTCAACAGCCTTGTAACACAGGGACATGGACCGCAGGCTACTTTTAGTCCAACATGAGTACACGTGGCACCTAGCATGTGCCAGACTTTGTAAGTGTATTTACTGGGAATAAAACACTACTAACAGATGTGTTTTAGTCATGACAGAGTCACAGAGTCACTATCCAAGTACCGAAGATCCTTGCCACATGCTCATGTATCTTTGCCCTGCAACTAACTTGAGTCATGAGGTCGTCCTTTTAAACACACCTAAACATTGCATGTAATCCAGTTTGGTTATCATACATGTTAACATACATACTGACATATTTACCTGAATCTCTATCGGTCAGCCTGAGGACAGGAATCTGATCTGTGTCGACAGTTTTTCAGGGTCATGCACTTGTTGATATACTGTACATATGCACAGCAAAGTGATGTAAGACTGTCAGGCTTGTTGGTCTGCCCTTCTGCTCTGAGGTCTAACAACCATCTGGTCAAGTCTGAGATACAACAGATAGCAACACTGCAATCTTTCAGATCAGCTGTATCTGTATTGTGTTAGTCTGGCTTCTGACATCACTAATGGCAACTTGACTTAAGACAACACACAAATCCAATCAGTCTGCTTCTGACGGTGATGGTACTGTTCTATAACAAGCTGTACAGTGCCACCCTCGCCCCATACTCGCATTGAATGACCTTCTCTTCTCACATCCTGGTCACATTTAACACAGTAATGGAAAATTACAGTATTTTGATTTGTGAGCAAGAGCATGAATCACTATAATCAATGCACATATTACGATGAGCATGTGAGCGTAGCTTTCTTTATTGATTGTCTTCCCAATTAATCTTCTTCCACACATCAGATGCTCTCATCCAGTCTGAAGATTCATATCATAACCTTTAATCCCTTGTGTAATTTTCCACTCCTCTTTTCACCTGTGGTTATTAACACAGCCCTATAACCTCTATTTGACTTAGGTTTTCATCCTCACACCCACAGCCTTGAAATATGAACCCATTGCTCTTACACCTCAATTACATCCTCCCCCATCCCTTTCATCCTGTCTCATCTCACCCTCGCTGAGTGGGCTGGGGGTCTGCTGCTGACTGATGGCCTCCTCCAGGCTGCTGATGACACTGTTCTTGTCCCTGAGGCGCTGGCGGTAGGAGGCTCGCAGAGCCTTCATCTGGCGGCGGTGTTGGACGCGGTGTCTCTTCAGCTGTACCCGGTATTGATCAGCCTGCTGCTGTAGCTGCTGAAAGTGGGAGTACTGCTCCAGAAAACTCAGCAAGTGGGACATCACCGCCACCAAGGGAGACTCTGCTAGCTGTGCAATACAGACAGCACACACACAAAGTTTAGTAACACTCCACAACACCCATTTGGGGAACTGTGAATTTAAATTCTCATGATCAGGGAAGCAGCTCTGTCAAGATGATGGCACAGTTTTTCTACCTTCCCTGTTGTGTCCAGATTAACTTGGGAGGCCCGTCGCTTCTCAGCATCCTGTTTGAAGGACAAAAAGGCAGCCAGAGGAGTGTATGCTGGGATATCAGGGCCATCCTCCTCCTCCTCTTCATCACTCAGAGACATTTCATCACTGTCACTGCAACTGCCTGAATGGCAACAGAATAGACTAATGGAACGTATGCACTAATTAATCAGTTATTCATATCATTCTTCTACACCAGACAACATGCCTTATGTTGTACTAGCTGTTTGTATACTCACTTGATTCACTAGATCGAGCACAAGCCTTTTTTCCCACTCTGGGGGCGTGGCCATCTCGCTGTCTTCTCTCTGTTTCCATGGAAACAGCTCCTGGCTCCTGAACACAGTATCATACATAAGGGTCAGGCAGTAATGCATGCACAAAATATTTACACAATCTATATATAAATATGCATAGTTACATGCAAGAAAAACTATGTGTACATCCTTTATGAAGAACACATGTGGTATAGCCAGTGAAGCATGCAGAAATGCTTTCCTGGCACAGGATCCCTGAGGCTGGACATAATGTGTCTAGACATACATCTGAGGGAGCTCCGCACCCCCCCTCCAAGGCTTCCTCCTCCCCCTTCTTAAAGACAGTGTAGAAAATGTAGACTAAAAGGGAGTAGAAGGCGTACATCTCCGCTCCGTCCGAGAGTTACTGTAAAGGACACAATATTTTATGTAGCAGAAAAGCAGATCATTATTTGTTTTACCATGACGTAAGAATCAAGCTTCAATGATAAAGGTTTTATGATGGTAAAACTGGTCTCAATATACCATGGCTACTCCAGAGGCTAAATATTTTAAGATCTTAAGTCACCCCATTCCACTATGCTAAAATGCTTTAGTCTTTACCTTATCACACATCTTCTCGTCTTAGGTGATGGTAATTCATCATTCCAGTCATTTGTGTTCCCCCTTCACACTCCATTCGTGCTGTCAATGACAAGTCTTCCCATGCAGTCCTTGTTCTCAGAGCTGCAACAGCATCCCAGTGAGTACTGCATACAGCCCCCGTGTAGTTCTCTCCCCTCCTCTTCACTTTTCTCCATCTACAGGCTGAAACTGCAATGAGCATGCTCACTGCACGTTCCTGTTCCGCTGCAGTGACACTGACTGTGACAGGATGGGGTTGATACCGATACCAACAGCCTGAGACAGCAGTGGATGAGATGTGCCAGGTTCCAGGTGTTCATGTGGATCAGAAACTGCTGCATAATGTACAAAATACTGAGATGTTTGCAAGTGCTATTAGTAGTACAACAGTTGAAGAGTTGAACGTGAGACAATGGCTGTTTCAAATGCAATGTAAAGCTTTATAGCTGGGTGACTTTCTCATAAACATTCACATCGGTGTATTTAATATATGTTGACTTTATTTTCCTTAAATTAATATTAATAATGTAAATAAAAGCATAAAATTACAATGTGTAACCTTTTAAAGACACTTCCACATGGCCAAAAAAATTAACGGACTCATAAATGGCACTCCAAAGTCACACATGTGCAAATAAATTATGTTGAAAATACACTGGCCAGCCACTTTATTAGGTACACCTGTACAATTGTATGCAACTCAATGCAACACTTCTGCCTTAATATTCTTCCTAATATTCTGGCCTTCTTATGTATGTAGCTAGGCAGGACAAAAATAGACACATCTATAAATATAATGTAGTCCAGTACACCACCTTTAACTATCACCTCAATAATAAACATATAATTCAGTTTATACATTTATGATGATTTCACCAAAAACAAACATTCTGAGCTTCATAAACACTGATGTTAAGGCGGAAGTGTTGCACGGAAGTGCGTACACTGGTAACTATTAATGTGGGCGATCAGTCATCTCTGTACACTAGTGGCCTTGATGCCCGACAAGGCACAGGGAGGCGCAGAGGCACAAAGCCACTGATGTTTGTACATAGACTGCAGTAAATTTGCTGAGGCAGCTGAGAAACACTGCAGTGTCAACAACAAATCACTGTAAAGAACATCAATATCAAGGAAGGACAGCACTGTGGACAAACAAAATTACACCAACCTCATTTAAGTGGTGGTGAGTTAGAGATGAGGTCATTTCAGTTTAGATTACAGCCACTAAAACTAAGGATGTAATAAAAAAAAGTGCAGTGCTGAGTGTGAAATGAGCACGACAAAGTAAGAGTAGGGCACTGATACTGCTGAGGCTATAGAACACACAGGACCCAGACTCTGAGGCAGCTGGATGTTTTAGCAAACACTGAAGCTTTTAGCAGATGTGTACTGGATGTCAGTGATCCATGTACTGTAGATAATATATACAGCCTGCTAGAAATGCACTAATATTATCATATAGGACATTAAAATACCCACACACCAGCTTCACGACAGTCAGGTCAGACATGTTAAACATCACCCAGGCACTTTCAGTATTTTGAATTTGGCTAATGTTGCCCTACAGTGATGCACAACACCACCCCTGGCCTGTCATTTGTGAATTATGTACATTATGCACATGGATGTTCAATAGAATCAGTGTTTTGCCTTATTCTGTGCAAATTAAGTTTGTGTAGAGTTCAGCCATGGTCTTGGTGTATCAGCTACTGTACATTCCAGTAAAAACACACATATTCCAAAAACAGACATACCATGATATAAACAAACACCAGAGCAGATGTTATGGGCTTCACCAAGCTGTGAACATCAGGACACTTTTTGATGGTTTCATTTTGCACCCAGTTATTAATGTGAATGCACTTGACATTAAAATTAACAATTTACTGTGACAACTGAATGATTAGAAATAAAGTTATATGACATTTTAGGTTACTATGTCCTTATAGGACAAGACTTTTGTCAGGGAGTGTATATGTAAAAGCATGTAATGCTTTATATGATGTTACCACATTTGTCACTTAGTAGCACCAGCAAGTTCATAAAGTTGCACAGATCTGTCTAAGCACACAGATCTCTCCTATTTTACTATATGCCATCAATTTGTCAGTCAGTCACATCCAACAGAAACTTTCCAAGGGCCTGTGTTGAGGCCCAACAGCCTACGGCCATGAATCCTTTTAAAAACCACTTCATCAGTCCGTCAGGGGCAGCCTGAGAAATCAGTGGAGCAAAAGAGTTAGTTTCAACCTGCGGAGACAAAAGCAGTGGCAGACTGAGGGCCACACCACCTAGGGCCCCTAGAGCATTACTGGCAAACAGGCAAACTGTCAGGCAGCAGGACAGGGAGGACAGACCCGCGCAGCGAGTCAGGACTGTGAGTGCATGTGGTGAGAGCCAATCACGCAGTCCCAGCAGCAGGCAGGAGCCACACAGGAGAATGTGTGCAGTGTTGTGGTCTTGGCTGATCCACAGAAAGTCGAAGGAGACCAGCGCTGGAGCCAGAACCTCTCCAGCCCACTCAGCTTCCCTCTGGAAGGAGGTTAGGTGTGAGCTGGAGGGATGCAAAATGCAAAGCGCTGCAGAGAGTCCCAGCATGAATAGGCCCACTGAAGGAGCCCTGTGGTCCTGTATGGACAGATGAATGTAGATGCAGAAGCAAAATTACAGTCAGAAATTTAGCTATGGGCTTTTTACTGATTATACCTAACCAACTTCTAATTGAAATTTAAAGAGACTTCAGCCATGTGTGTCTTATAAAGCTTAAAGATTAGATGTTTAGCTGACCATGAGAAGAATAACCAGCAACCATTTTGATAAGTGAGTAATCACTTTAGTTATTTTTTCAAGCAAACAAAAAAGAGAAAGAATGGAATAAAAGTATTAACTGGTTTTCTTTGTCATATATGATTCTAAGCTAAATACTTCGACTGCAAATTTAAAGACTGAAGTTAAAAACTCGAAAAACTGCCTGCACATTAACCGCTAACCTAATGCTAATCACTTGTTACCGCCCTAGTTCGGAAAGCATACAGGCAAATACACAGGTCTACCAACGTTATAAAGTTCATCCTAGTACATTAAATGTTACTCCTCTACACTGCACTGAATGACACCTACCTTAAAGAGTCTATAAGAGGAGTACAATGCAGTGGCAGATAAAATGACGTTGGAGCATGAAGTTATCCACCCCGTTACACAGGACGCCATTGGCCCTGAGAACGTGCTACCTCTACTTACGACAATGAAACGTGTTAGCTCCTAATTAATGTAATAGCCTACAACTATACAATTTATCTAAAGGTTGGCTGATAGTGACAAACTATCCAGAAAACAAACTTTATAGAGGAACAATCACATTTGTTTTGACACGTGATAAGTCCGGATTTGCGCATTGCGCATGAGCCAAACGATGCGTTCAAATTTAAACGAAAACTCTGTCACCATTAGAATTATCATCACTTTAGAAAAACAATTTATATGCGCTCTGAATTTGTCAAATGTCTTATAAATAACTTTAGTATTGCTTGTTTTCAGTTTTAAATTCTCTATGTAAAGCTTTTTGCATTGCTTTTGTATATGACAGCATTCTACAAATGAGCTTCAAACGGTATGTAAGTCATAAAGAAATCTGATAGCTGTCATTTATAAACTATCATGAGAAGAGTGCTATCAAGAAAAACTATAAAGTGGTAATACAATTTTACCTATTATCATTTAATTTAACGGTCTGTTAGAAACAATTAGTGTTTAAAACAGAATGGAGTACAAAGTAGCGCATGTTCCTGAAGGCAGCAATATTTCGAACAGTATGGCGGTGGTATGTTTGACAACAATAACAGAGAAATGGATACGGGACAGGTTACAATTAAAATATCCTTATCTCGGTAACTCTTTCTCGATCAAACATAATTTAAGAATACCAGCAAACGTCAAGTGTGGTGACGTTCAGCTTTTGTTATTGAAAACATTTGCAGCTACTTCCCCAAGTTTCGGCATCGGTAGCTAAGCTAACCACAGCTAACGTAACCACCAGCTGTCACCCTTTGCAAACCAAAGTGCATGAAGCAAAAATGCAACGCAATCTCATTCATACATGTGTTATGCTGTTTAAACAGGTGATGTGCGCTCACTGAGCCTCACGGGGACGAGTGAGGAGAAGATCAGGCGTCTAGGAAACGCTCTGAATAACTTTGTCCGTCTAAAGTCTCTGGACCTGTCCTACAATGCACTCATCTCTGTCGAGGTAGGTTTGAAATCTAGACAAAGCTATTGTAGAGGTAAATATGTGCTCATTGTTCAAGCTAAACAACACGGTTAATGTGTTAAACTAGGTCACAATTTTCTACTTTCTTTCCACTTCAGTAGATTTTATGTTTGGATATTTATCATACAATTGTTTACATTATCATATAAATTCTATATTAGCTCGTTCAAGTTTTTCATTGAATCTGTATAATTGACCCCGAGTGAAAAATGCAAATGTATGGCTCCTTGTTTTTATTATTGTGCTTTACTGCTGTTTTGGGCCCTATTCAATTTATTTTTGCCCCAAATTAAAACCTGACATTTGGATTCTTAGAAACAATTGGATCTCCACTATAATTTAAAATAAAATTTAGTAGTTCTGAAGAATGTTTGTCTACACAGCACAAGCATAAGTAACTGAGAAAGCAAAGGGTTAGTCGGGTGTACGTTGTATCTCCATTGCTGTTTGTAGAATAAATAGACTGGCCCAACTCCAAGCACTCCAATTCAAGATGTCGGAGTAGAAAGCACACTCTAACACAATAAATGCAAGGATGAAGAAAACAGAACATACACCTCCCTCAGTTCACCCATCCCTTTTTTTCACATGCTCACCCTAACAAGTATTTTTCAAACTTTTGTAGTAGATGCCATTAGCGAAAACAGTCAGTGACACTGTTAGACTTAACTGTTGCTTATCCCCTGCTTAAATTTTATTGGTTTCTTCACAGGGGGTGCAACACTTGAAACTGCTGGAGAGGCTGATTCTCTACTATAACTGTATACCTTCCCTTGAAGAGGTGAAAGTGCTGTTTGAGCTGCCAGCTTTGAGAGAGCTGGACCTCAGGCTCAACCCTCTGACCAAAAGTTGCCCAAAATACCGCCTTTATGTAGTGCATGCCATACCCAGCCTACGCAAGCTGGGTGAGTCTGAGGCATTCCACTCATTGGTCTTTTCAGACAAGCTTTTCATATTAATTTGTGAACTCCTTTGCTTTCCAGATAGCTGTTCAGTCAGAGACACTGAGCGCAAAGTTGCCATAATGCAGTTCGCCTCTGACTCTGTGCCTCAACAGAAGAGCTTCCCTCTCAATCAGAGTGAAAATCTAAGGTACGCTGAACATCAGGTGTTTAACTTAAACGAGGTCAACGAAAAATCTGGAGTAGTTCATTTTTGATAAAACTAGCAATACATGGAGCAATGTGGAGCTTTAAATTATTGAAGTGTTTATTCCTTTGTGCTGTGTGCTTAAGTTCTGTCTTTGCTGTTTTCCTTGTGGTTTCAAGAAGCAGTCAATCAAGACTGGCTTTAGTTGACCGCTTAACCAAGAGGCACTCTCTCCTGAAAGACACTAATGATATTGTGTTGAACCAAAGTGAAATGCTGTTTGACTCTGTTCACAAGGAGGCAGAAGGTGAGATGTGAAAGTCCAAAAACAAATTTCCAGATAAAAAAAACAATGCAGCTGAAGTTACAGTTTGTTTTCAAACCTTTACTAATTTCAAACCAGATTTGGCATTGGATTCCAGAAAGGATGAATCAGAAGATTGTACAGAACAGAAAAGCTCTACTCCAAAGCAGGTAATTTTATTTTACTATAGGTCAAACTATATCACCAGCAGTACAGCTACATGATCATACTTATAGGGTGTGCTGTTTATTTTATTATTGTTTTTTTTGTTTGTTTGTTTGTTTGTTTTAGGAAAGTGCTAAATCTATCCTCGGGTATCCATCCAAAAGATATGGTAAGTATACAGAGTGTATTTTTTTCAGGTACCTGCACAGTGAATCATTTAGATATTTGAGCACATGTTGGTGGGCTAAAGGAGAGTAAAGTGTGATATCATGGAAAGAATACTATGTGGTTCAGTGTTACCTCAGAGAGAGAATTTCTCTGCTTTATGCAGTGCAAAGAAATCTTGATCCATGGGTGGTTTATCAGTAAATTGCATTTTTTGTCATTTTGATTTGGTGATTGTAATAGCTAATGAAAGCTAGATGAAAACAGGATAAAATACTTCTTGAAATAGATAAATGAATGACAGTTAATTTCAACTGTTGGACATTATTGTCTTTCATTTCCCAATTGTTGACATTGTGTACATCCACCACTAGGTGGAGACAGAAGACACATTTTTCAATTTTAATAAAGAATATATGGTGCCCATCAAAGGTCAATTAATATCGGTATTTTATTGGTTGATTTGTAATTCTCCAGATAACGCGAAGTCTAAAGTGTCACACATGAAAGAAGCATCTCATAAAAAAAGGTCAGCTTCATTAAAAGTGACTGAAAGACCAAAGGTGTCATTTAGTCCCTTTGTAGAGCCTGGACAACAAACACACTTCCCCAGACAAACCAGACATGTGGCCAAGGGACATTTTACCCCAAATCCTGGTAAGAGCTGAATGTCTGCACTGAACAAGACCCTTTATCACAACTTATACACAGCCACAAATATTGGTGTATTGTTGAAAGTGTGTTTTCAACAATTTTCCAGATCAGAGTCGCCCCCATTCATTCATTAATATCAGACCTCCCAGTCCACGTCGTCCTGCTTTGGATCTGTCTGACCCTTCAAACCCCATCTTACACCCTCCAAGGTTGACCTACTCCACCTTCAACAAGACAGAAGGGGGCTCCAGCCTGCCCCAGCAAGCAGAAAAGAAAAGAAAGGTGTACACTTAATTTTTTTGTATTTTTATAAACTCATTTATAATGAATCACTCCTTGTCCCCACTGATACAAATCACATTTGAGGTTTCTCATATAAACTTGAGGTATTTCTGGTTTTACCTCCTAGGGTAGTTACAGGAAACCCCTGGAGATGCTCCTCAACCTCGTGGACAAACACTGGGGTGGAGAGAGACCTCTGCATCATAACAACAACTTCCTCTGTGAGTTTTGGGGAATTTGGAATCTGATTACAGGAGCCACAGATCCTGAATGTCTTTTCATCATGTCCATTTTTGGCTCTAGCTCAGGCAGCCCAGATCCTCTCTATGATGGAAAGTGATATTTCCAAAAGGGAGGCTGAGGTCAGGACCTTAAGACGGGAAACTGATGCCCTGAACCTTCGTGCAGCTGCACAACAGGAAGAGCACAAAGCTGAAGTTCATAACCTCTCTGCTCAGCTGGAGGTCGCTCTCAGTGAGACTGTGGGTGGATTCAGCAGTAGAAAACAATACTGAAGCTTAGGAGGCCTGATAGTCTTGATGAGCACACTGTATTGTATTGTGTTTCCTCCAAAACAGGGCAAACTAAAAGAGCAGCTGAGGATTGTCTTGGAAGAGAATGTCACTCTCCAGAAGCAGTTGATGAAGTTAGAACGACAGTATCTCAAGTCTGTGATGAAAAGTTCACCTATTACTCAGATTAAAGGTGGGTGTAAATGCCATTGGCTGATACGTGTGAGTGCACATTTTGCTGTCTTCCTTACAAATTCTCATACTTTGTACTTGCACTTATTAAGAGGCTCAGACAGAAGTGGAGGAGCTGAGGAGAGAGGTTGAGGGACTGAGGGAGAAAGTACAGGAGGCTGACAAAGTCAAGGAACTGTCAAATATGCTGCAGGAAAGCCACAGGCAAGAGGAGCACTGACACTCATGTCTAAATGAGCCCTGCTTTATTGGTTGTTAATGTATCCGTGTATGTCCTGCAGGTCCCTGGTGGCTACCAACAGGTGTTTGCTAGCCAAGCTGAAGGGAAGTGGGCCACATTAAGATGAACTTGAATGAGGGGCTGCACACTGGGATGAAAACAAGACTGTGCTGAGTTTCTTTGTAGCATTGTGCCTGGCCCAGCAGCTAAAGACTTTTTTAAATAAATTTTTATTTAATTTGTAATATCACTGCAGTGTGCATTTGATTTTTGTGTATTAATCTCCCAGACCCCTTTGATAAATGAAGTGCTTATTTATTACAAGAAATATGTAGGCTGTGTTTGCTTGATGTAAACAGCACTGGGGAAAGGCAGTTCAATTCAAGCAAGGTTGTGTATAAGTGTATGACAGGGCTGTTTATATTAACAAATGATTTTAGGTGAAAAAATATTAGTGAGGTCATAGTGTACTTTCTGGTTCAGTGGCAAGTGAGTTTCTCTCAGCTGCTTTTCATACCTTCTTTCTTTTTCTTTTAGGTCAGTTGTGTCTCCAGCTGCTTTGCACGCTGCAGTGGAATGAATATGTCTAGATTCCAGCTGCACTGTGGCTTTATTTATACCTCTGCCTTACAGCTGGAGAGCTGCACACACACACACAAGCACTTTCCTCTCACAAAGAGGTCCTGGTCCAGGTCCTGGCAAATCACATTAGGATTTAACATAAACTTTAATGTAGCTTTTATTTTTATGTGAACATTATAGATCACTGCTTAGTGTTACTGGTGGGGAGTAAGTGTTCCTGAAAAAAACAACAACAATATTGATCCATTAGCTGTACCCACTTATGCTGGAGGTTTGTGGGGGAAGCTGAAGCTAATCCCAGGTCAGGTTATCACAAGGCTGCCATAAGGGTATAAAACACTGCATTCTGACTGACACCCCATAACCTACTCAGCAATGGATCTGGGTATTCAT
This sequence comes from Monopterus albus, assembly GCF_001952655.1. Classification (NCBI taxonomy): domain Eukaryota; kingdom Metazoa; phylum Chordata; class Actinopteri; order Synbranchiformes; family Synbranchidae; genus Monopterus; species Monopterus albus. The sequence goes on along the minus strand of NW_018128007.1, from coordinate 3,201,823 downwards.
GTATGTATTTATTTATTTATTTTCAATAATGCACTACAAATCATGAACACATTAAGAGATCTAAAGAACGTAATTCATGCAATGGGGCACAATAGTACATTAAAAGTTATTTAGGAAAAAAAAGGAAAGACAATATTGTTCCTCCACATTAAAGGTGCACATTATTTGGTATTAAGCACAGAAAACAGTTCAGAATCAAGATACTGCAGCAGACAAAAATTAACACACTGATAGCTGCTAGTTTTGATCTGGTTGCACGATTCTTCACCAGCTGAGGCAACAGGCAGCATGTGACAACCACTGTTACAATTTTGGAAAAATATTATTCTATAAAAGTATATTACTTGTTGGCAGTTTTCCATTTATTCCATTACATTAAACATATTCTGTGGATGACAATACCACATATTAAAGGTACTCAAAATGTTTATCAGCAGACATATATAATAACACTGGAGGATAGCTGACTTTGTACATGTACAAGCTGATATATATTGATTGCAGGCAATACAAGATTTTATCATGTTGCCACAATTTCTTCACTTGATATTTTTGGGGCACTAAAATAATTCAATCTGTCCAGTAGTCTGTTCTCATAGCAGGCACAGCAGTTCAAATACAATGTGTCATCTATATGCTTCTGAATCAAATGCAATATACATAACATGCACAAAGTACAGCAATACAGAGAAGATAAAAACATGAAGCCAGTGTCATAAATTACGTCATGTGGCCACAACCTTTTAGAATATACACCATCTTACCACAAATATATTATAACTACTGTATAGAAATCTGATGAGGAAATAAGTCAAATGTTAAATATACAATCTTGCACAAGTGAGCATACCTATTGCAGTTAGTCCCCTTTAGGCTTTATTCACCAATTCAAAATGCATGTTAACAAAATGGTTTGTTTGTAATTAGATGCAATAGGGTTTGAGTAAAGACAGTTTAAGAGAAAAAAGGGGAAATCCTATTAATTTTGTGTTAAATGCAGGCCCAATTAAACGATTTGCATGGCAGGACTTTTGTTATATTTTACATATTCACAAAAACAAGAAGGTATAGCAGAGGTAAAATGTTTAATCTGACACCTAACAACTGTATTTATGCAAAATTTTGAAAACAAGTTCAGAAAATTCTTAATATATTTATCGTGGTTCAATTATTCAAATGACAGTGTCAACCTATAAAAATATAAAATTAAAGATTTTATAAAAACCTTAACAGTTGACAAGTGGGGATGGCAGATAAATAATAAACATTGAAGATGGAATTCATTGTTTAGGTTTTCAGAAGAGATAAACACTGATATCTGCATCTAAATCCCATGCCCATTATTATCAGAGCTCAACAAAACAAATTTAAAAAATGCATTTCTTCAGCTAAATACAGGAATAGAAACATTTCCGTCAAACTGTGCAACACTGTAAATTCATTAGACTGTTCAATTTTTGTTTTTCTTGGCATGGTGTTCATTGTTCTCAATAAATACAATATAAGGCCATATTATAACAACAAAGATTCAATATTCATAGCATTGCAGTTTCTCTGTTCTTTTCAGTGTTTGGCAGTACCTTTCTATCAGAGAGGAATGTACCAGCTGGTGATGACTTTGTAAAAATACAGCTCCAGATCAGAAAAAGTTGGGACAGCATGTAAAATCAAAGTTAAAACTGAAAATAGTGATTTGCAAATCATCTGTGTCCTGTATTACATTGAAAACAATACAGCAAGCACATTAATTGATGTGATACCTCATCAGTTTTATTCTTTGTTCAAAATAAACATTTCAATGCTGGTGCCTGTAACACATTCCAAAATAAAGTTGGTACAGCTGCATTTCAGGGCCAGTAATGAGGTGAAACAATGAAATGATGACTCCATTAGAAGCAGGTGAGTGCATCATGATGTGGTACAAAAGTGGCATCCAGGAAAGGCCGCACCCTTTAGGATCAGATATGGGCTGAGGACCACCAGTTTGCCAACATGTGTGAGAAAATTATTGAAATGTTTAAAACAATTCTCCTCAAAGAAAAATAGGAAGGGATTTGGATATGTCACCCTCTACGGTGCATAACATAATTAAAAGACCCAAGGAATCTGGAGGGATTTCAGTCCATAAAGGGCGCAAGCCTAAGATGGATGACCGTGCTCTCCAATCCTTCAGACGACACTGCATCAAGAATCATCTTCTATAAGTGATATAACCACATGGGATCAGGATTAGTTTGGCACACCTGGGTCAGGTACTACAATACGTAGTTACATCCATAAATGCCATTTTAAAATGTACAGTGCCCTATGTCAACAGTATCCAGAAGTGTAGTCAACTGCTCTGGGCTCGGAGGCATCTGGGATGGACCATCACACAGTGGAAATGTGTACAGTGGCCAGACGGATCAGTATTTCAGGTCTTTTTGGAAGGAATGGATGTCATGTGCTCAGGACCAAAGATGAAAAGGACCATCCAGACTGTTACCAGCAACAAATCCAGAAGCCAGAGTCTGTCATGGTCTGGGGTTGTGTCAGTGCCCTTGGTAAAGGTCACTTCCACTTCTGTGATGGCTCCATTAATGCTGAACAAGATGTTGGAGCAATGTGTGCTGCCTTCAAGAGGACATCTCTTCCAGAGATGCCCATCCATATTTCAACAAGACAATGCAAAACCTCATACTGCACATTACCAGGCCATGGCTGCAGAGGAAAAGAGTGCAAGTTCTGGACTGGCCTGCCTGCAGTCCCGACCCATCCCCAGTAGGGAACGTGTGGCACGTTCATAGGTGCAAATTGTATCAACGAAAACCCAGGACTGTTGTGCATCTTAAGACTTGTTTGTAGGAGGAACACCTGACACATTTAATTATTTGGTTTGAGTTTTTTTGGAATATGTTGCAGGCATTAGAATTGAACTGAGACTTTATTCTGAACAAAGAATCAAACTGATGAGGCATCATATCAAATAATGTGCTGCTGTATTTTTTCAGTGTAATACAGGACACAGATGATTTACACATCACTATTTTCAGTTTTAATTTTGATTTCACATACTGTCCCAACTTTTTCTGATTTGGGGTTGTAGATGTAAACAGTTTTCCAGTTTTTGCACTTCACAAAGAGAGGAACATAAAAATCTCTCTCACATACACACACAAAATAGATGGGTGGGAAAATATATGAAATCCTATTATTTTGTGCTTTCTTTAGTGCTCTTCATAATACAAAATTATCCTGGTAGTGGATCAAATGTTTATTTCCTTATCTTCGCCCTCACATGGGTTTGGCTGTGGTGGGTTTATTGACTTTCTTTTCATATGACCCTTGATGTTTGTATCCTGAGACATATCCGGAAGTGTCAACTATGTCTACTCGTCCCGCCTTACCCTTCCCGCGGCCGGTGTCGTCAAAACGCTCCTTGTGTGAACCTGTAAACTTGGTGGTGTCCGTTAGACGGCTCACTGTCGGAGAAGCCACGGCTCTCTGTAAGGAAGTTTGAAGTTTATTTTGTGATTGCTGGTTACATGGACATAATGTGATCTGTAATGAAGTCCAGTGACAGTCACAACTTACTGTAACTCCTGCAATAACAGGTGCCTTCCCCTCAATCAGCTTGAAGACCTCAGCCTCAGCCTCCTCTCCAGTCTTGTCTTTGTATTTCTTCCTGGCCAGCTCTCCAAGGGCAACTTTAAACTCATCAAATGTGATGGTGCGAGAGGATTTCTTCCTGAAATATAAGAGGAAGATGGAGGTCAAGTATGGGATAACACTTCACAGTATAGCACATCTACTACTCTACTTTCGGAGGGTCCCATTAGGGGTCACCACAGCGAATCCAATTCGCATGAGTAATTTAGCACGGCTTTATGCTGGATGCCCTTCCTGACACACCTTCACAGTATAGCACATACCACCCAGAAAAGATGTATCTGCTCATTTGACCCTCCAGGGACAAAAATGCTAGATTTACTCAAAGTTTGCTTTATTAGTTTAAATACTCTAACACCTCTCAGAGTTTGAAAGCTTAAAGTGAGAGTGAATGGTACTGTCTACACAGCCGTGTGCAATCACTTCAATGTGGCAGATGTAGGACATAGCATAGAGATGGTATCCTACTGTGATAAACAATGAGAAAACATTGCCTGTTTAGATTTTGTCTGCCAGTGTCTCTCTCAGTACTTAACTGTCATCTGAGCAACTCACACAGCTGTAGGCTGTATATGTGACTTTTCATATCATGTATCATATTGTGTTCAGCTGCAGTGCTCAGGAACCAGAGCCCTGATATTTATTATTCTAGCATTCACACCTACTAAATGCAACTAGGTACCTAGAAGAGTGCCGTGGACCTCTGTATTCTCATTTATAAGATCAAACTGTTTTAACCACTGACAGCAGCATACCACAGATCATCATCAGTCATTCAGCTGGCCACTTGCCCGTTTCACTTCCATATTAGAAGTGCATAGCAACATAAACACAAACAGCCATCTCTGTGGTGATAAATTACCTAAACAGCAGCCTATAAAGCCTGCAGTCTCCCTAGGCAACCTGCTGTCATAGCGACAAGCTACAGTAAACAGAAATGTTTGGGTTTATTATTAATTCAACTCACATTCGGTGACTGGTTTTGTTTGAGGGACCCACTGGTGTTGAACATGTGAGAGATCCATTCTTCTGTGCCTGTTCCATGCTGTCTATTGTCAGAGGAGAAACTGGACTTCAGCTGCTGCTTCTGTCTAAGGAAACTAACTGTCCTCTGCAGATCTCTCCATATTGAGCTATGCAGATAGTTAACCTGTGTAAATAATCTGCAAATCAGAATTTGAGGAAGCTGTGATAAGGTTAAAAAAGGCAAAGGGTAGAGGCCTAGTGGAACATTATTTTAGTTTGAGATACAGCAGTAGCTGACTTGCCATTTATTTACATAGGTCAGCCAACTGCAGTACATGATCCTTATAGATCTAATACAGTTGTTGGCTGAATTGATAAAATGCTGCTGTGCCACCTACAATCATGATCATTCATGAGAAAATACACCCAAAGCCACCACAAGATCACACCAGATTTCTACCTTATCCTTAGTTTATGCTGCAGTGTTCTGGCTCCAAGCAGGCAGACAGCACAACAGAGACTAAATGTGGTGCAACAGACCTTCATAACCACAAAAAAGAAGGAGTCATTCAGCCAGACTGTGATTAGCCAGTGCTTATTAAATTGCTTAATTTTTCATCTGCAAGGAAAGAGCTTTGACGCTGATTCAAAGGAAAGTGGAGAAATGCATCTCTGGCATGGCAGCCCTCCCCTCCCTGGCTCAGTCATGCCTGGAGTCAGAAATGACATGAAAATGGGCCCCTCCCCCTCATCTGTAACTCTTTTTGTCCTGTGGCTGTCTCTGAAGTGTACACACACCACACACTTCATTCAGATTTGAGTGTACTGTACTGGTCAATGCACTGCTGAGCTGTGAGGTTGCTTCAAAATGCACAGTGGACTCTCTGGGACCCTGATTAGAACCAGAAGGGCCCAGATGACACACTCTCCAGACTAACACACAAGGACCTAATGTGTACAATACTGCACAAATTCACCACTAAAAGCATGTATGAAAAGAAAGGGAACATGCTTTTTCCTTAGATCTCTAAAGTGGTTACACCAAATTGTTTGCACATTTATAAATATTACTCACCCATAAAGTGAGACAAGCCTAAATCCCAGTCATCTTAAAGCTCCCTCTCTGGTCTTGCCAAGAAAAATGTTCACAACAGTAAACATAAACATCCATTGCCATACCAACAGTGAAGGCGTTAATGTGGGTGACTCAAAACCCAGAAAAACAAGGGTACTTCTTTGGCTTCACAAAAATTACTGTAAGAAGTGATGGCTGAAATAATGAAGGAATGCTAAGAGGTGGCCAAGGGTGACACCAGCCACCCCAGAATTTGACTGGCCACCCCTGCCAGTGTTGTGCTTGTCAGTATTAATAAATTACAAGTGAAAAGCAATGACAAATTGTTGTCTTAAATCAGGGGTGGACAATTCCAGTCCTCGAGGGCTGCTGTCAGGGAAAGCAAGCAGGGCAGCAGCCCTCAAAGACTAGAATTGTCCACCCCTGTCTTAAGTACAACTAACATTTTCTGGTGCTTTGTAATTGGTATTGGTCAAATTAGTGCGTTATTGTGGAGTATTTGGCACGATTTGCCTCAGTGGGAGGGGGGTTAGGGGCTGGGGGGCACTGTGCTGCAAAGATGTCTCCAGCCAGGAGTAAATAAGGAGCACAGATAAAGTTAGCTAAAGAAAGCACTATGTGTGACTCATCTTAACACAAAATAAACAATTTGATTTTAAACAATGTATGCTTTATTTCATAGAGCTAGGGGTTTAATTTAATTTTTATATGTATTTCAACTGTGCCACCCCGCTCTGAGTCTGCCCCAGCCTGGCCACCCCATCCAAAATTTTCTAGATCTGCCCCTGGCAACAAAATGCAATAATTATTATTATTCCCTCAAAACTAGGACCAACTACTTTTAAGTAGTTGACTCCAGAGCTAGAAAAAAAATACATTAAAAACCATTTTTGGAATCTTGTACTTTATAAGCGTGACCTACGGTTACACACCAGCATAAGATGGAAAATCTACTAAATCAGTGTGAGATTCACAAGCAGACCTTTTTCATAGCCTCTACTCTCCTGCAGCAAGACATGATGATGAGTGAATTAAAGCCATGCTCCTCTGTTCTGGTGCTGTGTAGCAGAATAATCTTTATTCACATCATTCAATCAGAATAAAAAACACTTCAGGGCTACATTTTAAAAGCCCGGTACATTCTCCTTACACCAGGCACTTACTGTGTGTGGGCAATACAATAACAGTACTAACATTTAATGTGAAAGATATCTACAGTTATCTGTCAATGTGTTATCAGCCCAAATAGTCCGCAGGCGCTCCATAACCTTGGTCAACATACGCAGAGCTATACAGATGAAAAGGGCTTTTCAATACTGAAGTCACAACTTATTATAGACTCCACTTCACTTAAATCCAGCAGTAAAGGATGAATCGGTGCAGCCTGGGGAGATAAAGGATGTCTGCTGTCTGCTGTTATTCTGTCTGCTGTTTCTGGTGGCCAGCTTCACCCAAGTAAGCTTAATAAAAAAAAGAAGTGCATTTTCTAAAATACTGCCTGAAAACATTTCATTCAATAACTACAAACTATGTGGCCTTGCATTGTTGCTAATATTATGGTGGTTTTATAAACTGACATTCGTTACTGACTTAATTTTACTGACTGATGAAACACTATGAAGCAGATTAAACCTTTTACAATGCAACATTCAGCCGGCACTCCTTTTGTGTGGTCAGTTGGTGGGCCTGTTTTTCTTCACTGTATGTTCAGGACAGTGGCATTTATTTAATTCTACGGACACTAATAAAACTGAAATAGAAATAGTGAACCATTTTTCATCTCCTTTTTTGTGGTCTTGCAACCACACACTGCTCCACATTAGTGACCTTTTGAGCGTGCTGATTTACAGTAGGTGACTAAGCCTGCGGTCATTTCTGCCACCGCAACAGTAATGTACTGTAACCCTATAGTATGTAGTAAAAGAGTACAGTCCAATAGTGACACATCCATTACAAGATCCTAGTTGGCTCAGATATCGACAGAATCATTAAACGCTACTAAAAATGCTTTTAGACTATGAAAGGTAAAAACTCAAATAGGCTGAAAAGAATATTACTACATTTAATCTTTGGTGAACCATACATTTGGTGTGGTCCTTACTTGACTTTGCTGAAGACAATGTCCACGTCAGTGAGGGTGAGGTTCTTGCCGTCAATCACACCGCAGTCCTTGCAGAGTTTGGACCAGTTCTTGCCATGCATCTCTTTGCCAGTAGCACGAGTGTCACCGTGGATGGCAAAGCGCCGAAATGATTCTTCCAAAGCAGTGACCTCCACCGGTGTGGATGACCCCGCACCTCCTTCACTGGTCCCATTGGACTCTGTTGAAAGCCTTTTGGATAGCCGGTCTCTAGATTGTTCACTGTGTGGCCGTAAAGGGACTGTGCTCATGTTAGGATGCTTTGCTGTCTGGACTTTAAAGTCATCTATGCTGTCTCTGAGAGGGAAAAAATATATCATTTAACCATCTTTGTGATGTAAGAGTTCAGTAATATAACAGAGAATGTGCTGATGCACTGAAGCTACTCCTTCAAACCACGTAACTGGATAAGAATACAAGAGGCATGTAAAATAACACAAATGATTTGAGAAATGCAGTGCCCATGGCATAAAAATTATTGGCTGCCCATCAAGGAAGAGCATTGCATACTTTCTACCAAGATTTACATTAAACAATTTACATTTGAGTTGATCAAAATAAACAGATAGAAAGGCAAAGGACATTGAATCACAGTCAGTACACCAGGAAGGAAGAAGAGGGGTTTTTGGCAGAAATACATCTGACTTAACACTGTTCTTCAGGACTTCTGACAAACTATTCTGCAGAAAGTAAACAGTGCTTCATGTCTTAAGATCAAGACACAGCTTGCTTATTTGTCTCTGGCCATCCCTTTTGGTATACTTTCATGTTTTAGGCAGGATTAGACTGTCCATAGGTGAGTTTCTGTGCTCACACTGCCTGGAAATGGGCAGATGTCTTATGCTCTCTGGCACAGAGGTGAAGAATATAAATAGATCTCTGTGGAATTCAAAGGCACACAAATCAAGAACCAAGAGAGTTGACGGGTAATAGAACTAGAACCCAAAATGTAAAGTGAAAGCTTATATACTGTAGCTTGCTTCTACAACTTACTTGTGGTCTGCCATGCTTGTGCAGGAGTTTGGCTCCCTCTGTGCAGTGCCTGGATTAGCTGACTTTTGTTTTCTCTTTGTGCTTTGGGAAAGATGAAAATGAAGGTGAATGATGTGAGAGGATGTGTCTGTATGAATATGAGTGGAAGAGGAAGGAACATGAGAAAAGAATCAAATTAAAGCATTTAACACAGCATCAGTACACAAGCTACAATATTCTACTTCTCTCTTTACTCTTTATTCATGTTCCAGTGTAATCCAATCCAGTATAAACACAGTTAATTATGACATAATGTGCAGTCCAGTTTGACCCACACAGACAGAGATCCTTTTAAGGAAGACTTTCAGAATGGAGTGAATAAAACCCACATCTTCAAAAAGAACACAAATCACAATCCCCTCAATCATAAATAATGCCATATTACTCACAGACAGCTTCTGTATGTTAGTTACTGTTTGTTGTAACACATATTTTAAGACTAGATTTGTGTCTGTGTGACAGCTTAACTCCCTCTTGCTTTGGATGATTTCATTCACTTTGTGTCTAGGGATTCCTCTCTAAACACATCATCATCTTGAATGGCTGATCACAGAGCAGTGGCATGTCACCTCAGCCCCACACTTGAACCGCATCCAAAGGACTTTGGTAAGAAACAGGAAAATCTAATGACATATAAAATAGCGTGAAAAATGTCACACAGTCTGCTATTTGGATTAAAATTATTTAACCCTGCACTATATGTAGCAAGTGATGGATTTCAGCTCACCATTCAGTTGTTCCCATACTCAGCCCAGCATCTTTAGAGGACGTGCGTTGCCATGGCAAAGTACACCCCAACAAAGTCTCGAAAACTATGTGCTAGTGGTTGTAATCGCTACTCTTTAAACAGACACGAACAAAATGCAAACCACAGAGAGATATCGTGCCCTGTCTGCTCCAGCTTGCAAAGTTTCAATCTTGAGTCCCTCAAATCACCAGTCAAGTTCTTTCACTCACCCCAAGTGGCACCATATAAACCAAAGAGTTTTGTTTCCATGACCCTGTGGCCAATAATCACAAATGTGACCTTGTTAAGTACAGCTGACACTTAAATGGTACAAAAGTTCCAAGATTGACACTGTATAATGCCATTATAATCAGGATGTCATTCTTAAGGAAAAAAAGAAGAGATTATTAATCTGTATGAATAATGGCATTCAGAGCTATAGACACTGGGAGCCCATTGTCCAATGGAAGTGGCTTCTCTGTCTGACCCCAGGCCCATTTCTTCACACACACACACACACACACACACACCCATGGTGACATCGCAGAGTGCCACTATTGATGGCAGAGGTTTCTGTAGTCATATGTCATCGAGGGTTTGGGCTAAGACAATCATGATGGAACTACTGAGGCTGCTATTGCTGGAAATTTTTAATTTGTATTTGTTATTTTTGTCAAGTATATTCGCATATATTCACAGGAAGTAGTTTGAACTGTAAGTTTAATGATAGTAAATCATTGTTGACAGAATTATACTGTAACTAAAGAAAGTACAATGTGTGTTATTACAGTGGATGTACATTAAACTGCTCTGCGTTTTCATGTTAAGTAGCTTTTGATGCTGCTGGGCTCAGTTTTACACAGTAGCTTCCTATAATGCCCACAGTAAGGTTCCATCATTATTGACTTTACTTTCAGTGGCTATCCACATCCTCTCAGTAGAATAACTACTCGCTGTGTGTTTTCCTTTGTGCTTTAACAACAGCAGCAAAACTGAGAGAAACAAAGGAATCTTTTCACTCTCCTCTTATAGCAAGTACTTTCAAGTGTCTAAGTCCTCAGTACAACAAGCCTCCTTGAACCACATCATGTTCAACAGAGACAACATTAACAACTGATTTCTGCGTCATTCAACGCTATGTATGGTTTCAACTGTTTTGTCCTGTGCCTTTTTTTCTGACCTGCATTGCCACATACAAATGAGAAGCCATTTGGTTAAGGTGAGAGCTCCAGAGACAAATCTGCTACTGGATGACAGCATGCTTACATACACTCGCCTTCTGGCAATTACACTGCACAGATGAGTGCTTTAACAATAAAATGACCCATTTTGAACTGCATCTATTCATAGCAACAATACAAATCTATGGCTGAAATATTCTCAAGAGAGGAGATGAGCCAGTAGACAGCACCAAAAAGCCATATTTCGTGTTAGCTTGCTGTTAGTTTGACAGATGGTGTTGAACTCACAAAATGATGACACTGTTGTCAGAATGATGTGATGTGTCTAAGAGAGAGCCAGAGAAGGGAGCTCATGTTTAGCAGCAGCCTACTCCTCTACCATGCCATCATGGTGAGTGGGCATGCACAGATCCCATCTGCTTTCTATCTAGATCAGCCTCCATTCCAGGCAGCTGCTCTAGAGCGTGACCATGTCAGTCAATCATAAACGTACAACAATAACAGTCTGCTCAGGACCCATTTGCTGTACATTTAATATGGTGCACCATGTCTGCCAGCTTACTGCCCCACTACACACATATACCAGTGTACAAATGAATGGAACAAGCACTACTGAACAGTGTTAACAAGGATAGCATGCTGCTGCCCCAAGACTCCTGTGTGTCTTGGGGTGGCTGTGGCTCAGGGGGGTAGAGCAGGTTAACCCCTGATCACAGAGTTGGCGGTTCAATTCCCGTTCTCCCCAGTCCACATGTCAAAATGTCCTTGGACAAGACTGAACCCCAAGTTGCTCCCGGTGGAAACGCTGCCATCAGTGTGGGAGTGTGAATCTGTAAAGTGCTTTGTCCAGGTATGGTAGAAACGAGCTATATAGGTTCAGTCCGTTTACCATTTTTGCTCAACCTTGGGTCTTTTACCAAAGGCCTAGGAGTGTGAGGGTGCTGTGCATTACATTAGCTGTTCTTTGCACTGCACTTTTCTGGACAGAGACCTCTGCTGTTGGTACTGCAATTTGTTGGAGTCACAGCCCCAAGTGCTCCTACCACCAGTGGGACCACTTTGGCCTTCACTTTCCATATCCTGCATTTTCCAGTCTGCACCTGAGGCCCTGTCCAGTGTGGTAGACTTGCTTCTATTGATCTGGTGCTTAGTGCCTGTTGTGCTGCCTTTTAGTACCATCTTTTTCAGTCATTGGAAAGATTTCCCAGCATCTGTCCCATGTAGAGTCTTCATGGACAAGAGAAAGAGAAAACTGTCTACACCAAAAGTCCCATTTAGTCATGTTTCAATAACATTTGCTAAAATCTATTATCTCCAACTGAAAATACTTAGCCTTTTTAACAAGGGAAATATATATTATAAATCCCCTTTTAAATATTTACATCTATGAATAAATGGGCTTGGCACTGATGGCCACAGGCATCAGCAGGAGTGTTGGAAAGCACAGACAAAGATGGACAAATACTTCGTACTGATTTTGGCCTTTTCATAACAGTAACAGAAATACAGACTGAGGACAGCCTTATCCTGTAATATGGTATAACACTGTAATACAACCTGACGCAATTAAATACAACCTCTTAACTACTTCCATGCTTGAAAACTATACCCCACCCTCACTCTCTCCCCAAAGACACAAGCAGAGAGGGCATGACATCAGCCTGAGTCTGAGGTCACCACACCAGCACACTGACTCTGTCAGTCCTCGCCTCCCTAAACTCTTCAACTGCTTTGTGAGTGAAAACGATATTGGCAAGTGCTGCGCTGTAACAAGATGATTGAAACAAGCTACAGCACTTATTGTTGGCAGCAACAGCAAGCCAGAAAGTGGTCAAAGGCAGTGAAAAGAAAGCCCTGGGGTTCCTTATTTAACTCCACTTTTACAAAGAATACATGATGCCAGAGACGGCAGAAGTGTCCCTGACACAGCTCACATAAGGGACCTGCTCAGCCAGCAGCTAATTAGAGGCCTGACTGTGTTGTATAATATCTCACTTCATTAATTAACAGAACAAACTTTAGTGTTTGTAATGTCAGGGAAATGCTAAATCTGCTTCTGCTACAACCATTTTTTATCCCACAGCTACAACAGCTGGAAAATAAAACACAATGAAACAAATGATGACAGCTATTCTATTCCCTGGTGTTAAGGTTAACATGAAAAAACATCTTCCTTTAACTTTGTGGGGTGAAAAATGCTGTCGGACTACAACACTTCATTTTCCCTCTCTCCTTTACCTTGCAGACCTGGCCTGCATTAGAGTCATCACAAAAAAATTGGATAATTTCCACTCTGGGGTTATTTGTTTATGACAGAACCCAAAGGTTCTTGGACCCGTACAATGAAACTGAACAGTGAAATCTGGGGCACACTCAGGGACTGTCTTCTTTTCATGCATACCTAATTCAGCCACTGGGGAAAGCACAGCTACAAAGACATTCACTGAGAGGAAATAAACATATTATCTTCCTGATGGTAAAGGTGTAGCTACTGTCTTTGAATGGCACTGCTCACAAAATAATGAATTACTTTCTCTTCCTACTGGAGCTATAGCAGATTCTAACAGTATTTATAATTAACCAATCAACACCTCAATGATTACATAATAGACTATTTATTTATATTTTTGTCCGCAAAAAGATCATGTTGTACTATATCCATGCTTCATTTGTCTCTTTTTTTAAAAAGCTACATTCACAGAGCTAATAAATGAAGGCAATTCCATAGATTTCTTTCTACACATAATTATGTAACTAGCTCCATGTAACCCAGCAGCTTGACACAAATGCCACAGGCCAAATGCGTTGTCAATCATTCTGTCTAACCAATAATTGTGCGCCTGGCTCGCATTGAACCCGAGTTTAAAACATAAACAGAGGAGAAATGCTCTGTCCCTGGCCATGGACACAGCTTCTTGTGTCTGCGCGTGTTTCTTGAGGAAACATGTTACATAAACTTGCAAATGTCAAAGTCATAGAGTCCACGTGATCAGTTTGTTATTGTTAGCCCCCTATTGCATGTCTGCCAAAGCAGAACATGGCATTATAGGTAAAACCCTTTGCATGTTACACATACCCTCGGTGCTTTAAAGGAATCTTCTATTGCAAATTCAGTATTTAGAAAGCATGCAGAGACGCGAACGCTAAACAAAGCGCAGCTTCAAGAATCAGCTGAATTTGTGTAGGCTGACATGCAATCATCAAATTCTTCATTTTGCATAATGTGAAAACATGTAGTTCTACCACGAGCCAAAACGAGCTACTGCCAATAAAGCAATGACGCCAAAATCAGTATTAATCACCTGGTGACGTAATCTTCTCCTTTCTTTGTCGGTTTCACAAAACTATAATTAACCGCGCGTCGCGGAGTCGTGAAGTCTCTTTACTCCCCGTTGCTTGGGTTCAAATCTGCCTGATAGCTCGGTCCCTGAGAGATGCAGAAAAGAAACCAGCCCGCTGATTGGCTGCTTCCCTGTGCAGACGAGCTGTTTTCTGCGGGCCTGGTTCTTGTAGGCTGTGATGGTGCCACAGTGCGCTCAGATGAGCGCTGATACACAAGCAGCGGGAGCACGCAGCACCTTTTGGTGCTCTGAGAGGCGGAGACGGACGATGTAAACACACAAAAGCAAAGGACGTGGATGGTTTTATACGGAGGATCGTGTCAGCTTCATTAATAAACAACGAGTATAAAGTCTCTGTTTAATATCAGGGAGAGCAATTCTCCATTGGCAAAACTCATAAAAAGCTATTTTATTACCTCTTGTCAAAAAAAGACTGCCCTCTGACCTGGACTCGCCTGGCGTCCAGCGCACTACAGTGTTATACAACCAGTAGTAGCCTAAAGGTTGGACATTGGTGGACATTATGTAACCCTATAGCCTGGCTGATGGCTCAAATGATATGGTAGTTTCAAGCTCTCAGATACACAATTCAGAGGCAGGGACAAGTGGTAAGATGATTATGAGAAAAAGAAAGGGCTCAGAACAGTGACAGAACTCATCATGATGACAGCAGCCTGTACTCAGTGTAATCAAGTCGGTGACATAATGATCTAACTAAATCTGCTTCAACTGCGCCACTGTGTGGTTGCCAGCAGATTACATTTAAACTGAGCTAAAATAAATAATACACAGAATTGCTATAAAACTTCAGACTGTACATAAAAAGGAGCAAAACACAGAGTTCTTAAGAACAAGAGGTGTACATAGATGATGTCGGGATAAAACGAGAAGGCTGGCATGTGACAGACAGGCTTCACCTCTTAAACACACATCTCCCAGTTCCTGCTGCCCTCTAGTGGTGATAAAGCTCTACTGGGGCACAGGACCCTCATAACTAATCACACAACCTTTTTCTTGAATGTTTATTGCTTAGTCCACTATTCCACTGCCTGCTACTACAACAACTACTGGCAAAAGTAAAAATGTAGAGCTATTAATCCGTCCATCCATTATCGATACTGCTTATTCCTAAATAGGGTCACGGGGGCTGGAGCCAATCTCATCTGACACTGGGCGAGGGGCGGGGTACACCCTGGACAGGTCACCAGTCTATCACAGGGCTGACATGTAGACAAACAAACACACACACTCACTCCTACAGGAAATTTAGAGTTGCCAATCAAGATATTAATCTTTATGAAAATATTTATTTCAACATGCATTAAGAACATCATCAACATGTTTTTATGTCATAAAGGTCTGGCCCTGTATTGCACATTTCTTTGCATTCTTCTGCATTTCACAAAAATAACTCATTTGTCTGTCAAGCAGCCCGTTTGTCTATCAACAAATCATGAATTTAAAAAACAATCTCATCATATTATATAAGCCATAAAGTCACAGAACATATGGATTCTCCAGTTACTTTACAATTGTATTGTGCAATGGATGTTCCATAAAGGTCCCTGCACAGACATCTTTCTCCACACTTTGCTTTCCTGCCTCAGGTCCACTTGTTTGCTAAATGTATATAAAACAAATATTATTTAGACTGTGTGACAAGAGCATCAGATATGTTATAGGCTATTCATTAAAGGCAGAATGAATAGTCCAACATTAACAGAAACCACTACGTGTGATGTAAACTGACTGGCCACTTTATTAGGTACACCTGTACAATTGTATGCATATAAATGCAACACTTCCACCCTAACATCTGTGTTTATGAAGCTCAGAGTGTTTCAGTTTTTGGTGAAATTGTCGAAGCGTGTTGAGAAATTGTATTGTTTACTGTGAGTGACATCATCGATGAGGTTTGATGGCTTCCTGTTAGCTGTTCAGGAAGTGGTTTGAATTTTGCCACGATGTATTGACAGATATAAAGCCCAAGGAATCTCCACACAATTCTTGGGTAGTGCTGGAGTTGAGAGTTTGTGAATTACATATTTCTAAAAGGGGGGGATCGTTTAAACCCCAACTCTGTTGAACAAATACTGTTTTTAAATAAAAATGAATAAAGTGTCCCCCTACATCAGTTGCACAAGCACCTTCACTGTTCTTCTCTGTTCACAAGCACATTCACTTTCCTCTGCACATCTGCCTGTCTTACAGTCTTTGACCAGCAGGGGGGTTTGTGTGCACAAGAAGCCTGGAGAAATGAACCCTTTTGCAAACCAATTGGCTGGAAGGCTTCAAGTCTTCATGAAGCTTCATCTCGCCATCACTACTTCAAGGGGAGTTTGGTCACTTTTTATCAGCAAAAGAAACAAGGAAAGGGAAATGTGTGCTGTCCTTGGTGCTGAAAAGAACATCAACCTTTCACTTAGCAATCTGAAACCCTGACCTCAGCATCTAACCCTGTCCATCTTTCACCAATAACAAATACTCTGCAGAAACATGCTGCAGCTTCACATTTGTAGTTTTCCCTGCATTTATTTCAGTTACAATTTTTATGAATTACGATTTTACACATAAAATGTGATTAATATCTGATGCTTCTTTACCAGCATTTTGATAATTGTTTACATTTTTATGTGTCCCACAGCTTATTTATTTAAATAGTCTGTAACTGTTTCAGAATGATAAAACCCAATATCACAAGGAAAGCCTCCTCCTGAAAACAAGAGGATAGTTTGTGAAAGTGGACTCCTGCTGCCGGTCAGGAAGCTACACGACAGTGCATAAACAAAGAACTTTGACAAATAACCTACCCGACATGTTTGAGCCAGCATGAAAGTCAACAGCAAGACGAACCGCAACATCATTAATTAATTTTAATTTCTCCTCCATAGGTAGGTAAACAACGATATATGTACCAATGAAAAGAGATTTGTAATACTCTAAACAAAGTGTACATGTTTTTTTTTAACTTACTGTTGCATCCCACTGGTAAGTGGAAACATCACTCCCTTTCAAGTAGTTCCAAGGTTGATAAATCCAGCCAGTGATTGCAGAGTCTTCACCCACAAACCCCTCACGTTACAGGTGAACAGGTAGTGTTGCACCGTCAACAGCATCATGGATCATTATAATTTTCTCATCAACCAGCAACACATCACATGTGGTAGACACAGTGGCCTCAAACCGTCAAAACAAACAGTTGTGCTCCGAGGGAATCCAGTGTTGATCAGCTGATCATTCACCACCCCAGGGTGCTTCACTGCACTTCTTGTAGGTTTCCAGCTGTTCCATTCACGCCACATTAGACCCGGTCAGGTTAAACTGTGATGTCAGGCAAGCTTGCATGAACATGCACTGCCTGGAGTATGTGACTGTTCATGGAAATCTGTAAACTACTGCATAAGACTTTACATAGTTGGAAAAAAAAGTCTGGCCAGTGAGAGTTCACAAGATTGTATAAACCAAGTTGCTTCTGCATAGAAGTTCATCATTGTAACATTGTAGATATGTCAGAAAAGCATGCCATTGACTCTTTAAATAATTAATTTGTGTGTAGATGAAAAGAAACAAAATATGCTCTGTCCATATAAACAATGGGTCCATGTTTTCATGTCTCAGTATCTTGAAGCACATTTTTATAATACATGCTCCCTGAAAGCAGCATACTGATGCGCCATCATGCAGACAGCAGCCGCTGCTAGGTATCACCTGGAGTCATGACTGAGCTGCCCAGGGGGTCCTGCATCTCAGGAACACTGTCAACACACTTCACACCTGCCCTCTGAGCCTCTTTGTCCACGTCAGGCTTCCAGCTTGTGGACATGTCCCCTTTCAGAAACAGGAACCAAGCAGAGAGAAGTAGTATTTACATAGTGCACAGGCTCATGTTCTTTATAAAACTGTATAGTCAAAATCATATCCATACTTTATTTTTGGTTAATTTACACTGAGTGACCAGAAAAATAGAAACTCCTGTACAGTGTAATGCAGTCCAACAATCCTCTGATAAATAATGTAAAAAACAAAATTTAATTTTTCACAAAGAGTGAAAAATGTGTGAGCAAATACAATACAGATATTATAAGTGGTTTGCCACTAAATATCTGCTCTTTGCTTGGGTAAGGACAGAAGTCAGGTCAGAGTGGGGAGGTTTTCTGTTATGTGCATGATTGGATGTGCATTTTAGGTTGTGTTAGGACTGGCAAATGGTGTTGCTTGTAATGGGGCCCTGAAGATTTATGAAGGCATGGCCTGATTGCTACCCCCACCTTCCTTTGGGGGCAAAAGATGGGTAAATATTATTTAACTTTAATTATTTAGCTTCCACAGGAATGCTCACCCATTTTTGCACCTTTAATTGTGTATTGTTAACTGCATTTCTAATATTTTTATTATTACTTGTCTAAACGAGATGTACAGTACTGATAAGTACAATCATAAACATACTTGCTGTGTTCTCTGTGAGATTTTCAGTGCCATAATGAAAATTGTTTTCCTTTTCTGTGGATTTCTTAAAGTTTTCTGCCTAGAACAAAAACAGATTTTAAGTATAACCCATTTAGCACCCATTTGTAAAATCATTCAAAGGAGATATACAATAAACAGACAGGCTTACCTCGGTATATATAGACTCTGAAAGTTGGTTGTTGAGTGAGCCTGTATTGTTAAATTTGCAGGTACTGCACAAAACCCAGTAACATCAGTCATCCTTCTCTACAAAATTAGCTTTAGTGGGATTATAACAAGAACTGTAAGGACTTTGCTTTACCTTGAACTCTGTGATAATGCTGGCTCACAGCCCATTGAGCTCTCTTGGTTCTGTAAAAGAAAAATGTTTTTACACACATAATGGAATGAACAAGTGACTGACTCTGAGAGGAAAAGGACAGATCTCACCTGTTGAGCAATGCGGTGGGCTTTGGCCTCACTGGGATGTCCTGCTTCTATGTCTTGGTTTCTGTCTTTTTTTTGGCGCTGCATCATTATATAATCATATGTGCTTATTCCTTTATAAACTGGAAAAGAGGAGAACAAACACCCAAATGAATGGGGAGATATGTCTTATCAAAAGTCTGTTTTGAAGATTGTGACTTACACAGATAGAAGTGAAAACCCAGAAGATGACAGAGCAACGCGAGGCAGATGATGCTCAGTGTGATGGTGATCAAGGTTAATACAAGGAGGCCAGCTGAACTAGTCTTTATTGGTGCTAATGGTAAAAACACCAGCCAGGTTCCATTCCCCAGTGTACCTACAAAAACAAGGAACAATACACATACAACTTTTAAATGATGAGAATAATAAAAAACATTATCCAAGCTGTTTATATTTGTTCTCTTCAGTCAGATATACAGTAAGAAGTGGTGGCGACTCACTGTCAAACTGTGGGGCAGTTCGTAGACTGTTTGGGTCCAGGTAATGTTGAATAACGATAAACAAGGTGACAGCAACAAGCAGGAAGACACCTAGTGTAGCAGAGGACAGCGCTGCAAAGAAGCACCTGAAGGCAGCACACACAGCCTGATGTTAATTTATATACTGTAGTATGTCACATTTCACTGGGAACATCAACCATATAGTAACAGCTACAATAATCATCTGATACTTCTTACCAGTAATTTCTGCCACCCACACAGGTGTTCAGCCATTGGCAATGGTGATCAAAGTCTTTCACACACTTGTTGCAAACACCACAGTGTTTTACTCTGGGGCCACTAAATGAAAATTGATGAAGATTCACTCCATTAAATTAGACACTTTCTTGATTCCCAAATCATATTTTTACTAATGTAAAAACTTAAATACATACACCATTACATTACATAGACTACAGTATCTGTCCTGGATGACGTGCGCTTGCTTTGTCCGGTCAAAAACTGGCATTGGACTGGAGTAGATCTGTTTGGCCCTGACACTGTCATCTGCTGGGTCTATAGTAACAGTAGCAATATGGGTGAAAAAGTGTACAATAAATGATATGCCCCCCAGCTGTGGACGACAACAGTGAAGGAAAACAGTGATAATATTAGAAAAATACAAAGTAATGTGATAAATATGCAACAAGGTGCAGAATACTGCACTACTGCAAACTGTTGAACGGCAGTGGCTCAACATGTAATAAAAATGTCAGTGATTGTCTTTTTTTTAGATTAGATTAGATTAGATTCAACTTTAATGTCATTACACATGTAACAAGTACAAGGCAACAAAATACTTAACAGAAAGGCTTAACAGTAACCGCAGAAAATAAAAGAGTCACATCTGGTGTGACTGGAGCCCGTACGGACAACCAACAGTCTTGTAACTAGCAGCTCAAAAAACTTTAATTCAAACTTGTAGCAGAGGCTAAAGTTTGCTCCATATTCAAATCTGAAAGAGTCACTGCTGCACACTTCACATTCAGATACAATGAGAGCAATGTTGCCGTTGTATATTAAGGATACAGCATAGACCACATGGTTCCACGGCAGAGGCAGAAGAGGGACATAGATGCCAAAGTTGACTATAGAGAGGTAGCTGTACACCAACCAGGTACTCAGCTGGAAGGCTTGAGGGGGCCATGACCATCCATTCATCCTGGGAGATTTGGAGGGGATCGGCTCATTTATGCTGCTAGCCTGCATGGGAGCTATACGTCTCTGCCTTTGCTTGAAGCAGTTCATCTAGGAGGTGCAGGGAAGGAATATCCACAGTCAGTTGAGAAAAAGTCCCCACACATTACTACATGCAACTCCAGCTCCAGTAGAGTGTGTGGCCACATTTGCCGGGGAAATGAGTTAGGAAAATTAGTTGAACATAATGATAGTGACTGTTCACCCTCTACAGACCAACACTCAGGCTGCATTAGTTTTGGCTCCTTGTCTATCCTTACTGGAAGAAATGGATTTGCCAGTTTATCCAAAACACCCCCTCAGGAATACATCTAAACAGCACCACAAACTACAACCCCCCAAAATACCATAAAGGTTCAATCAACACCTTTCTAAACTGAACTTTATACTGTAATTTTCAGGAGATGATTAATTCTTTGAGTTGTAATGAAGTCATTTTTTTTCTTTTATAAGATTTCATAATCGTTAGATGGGTGTACCCAATAAACTGGCAACTGTGTGTATATAATAATAGGTAGTAGAAGGTGCCTTGTACGTATTCAGTAATGACAAAGGTACGATTGCATATAAATAACAAAGAGGATATACACAAAAAAGAACTGCTCCAGGGTACAGGAATTATACACCTCATATCACGTTTTGCTCTTGGAACAATGACAAACACGACACTTCAGCTATGCTAAAAGTCAGTTCTCCATAACAGCTACAGTACAAAGCAGTTGAGATAGAGAAATCTGAAGGTCTTCTGACCCTCACTCTGTATTCTGGTCAACCCATGAGACAACGGTGATGATGATGAGGGCCCAGGTGAGAATGTCACCTCCCAGTTAAAGTATAAAATAATTTGATCTGGTCTTCATCTATAAACAATACAAGAAAAGCTGCGAATGTTATCAGTGTGACCCAAGGGCCTACAAGGTATGTCATACTGACTAAGGACACCAAATCCTGCTTTGTGACGGACACCATGGGTCTGTTGATCCTATCTGGAGTAGAGATCCAGACATTACATGGTTATTATTACTGCTGTTAAACATTCATATAATTTTCAGTATCCAATCTTGGTTGATTTAAATGTAGCAGTCAGTTGTTCTGTGCCAGTGTTTAAAAACTTTGAGTGGTTTCAAAATAAACCCCCGATTTACAAAATAAAT